>NC_092341.1:265560000-265860000 GCF_046630445.1 Rutidosis leptorrhynchoides | reverse complement strand
AAAGTAAGCAGCAGCATGCAGCAAATTCCGCAGAAACAAGTAAACTAGCAAGTTATAGATTAGTCCTATTAGTGAATCCTACTTGGTCCGGTCTAGACTCACTAATGCAACCTAATTCCCTACAACCAATGCTCTGATACCAAATGTGATGCCCCGTACAAAACCATCGTGTACAAATCATCTACAACAAGATCATTACAAGGTCAAATACTATATGCTGTTTCAAAACAAGTTTGCATTCATGAATAAAGGTGACGTTTTATCCAACGTCAATGTTTAACAACCAAAAGTATGCTTCTACGAATAGCAAGCAATAATAGTACGTGACCCATAGGTCGTTACAAATACATCATTTCAAAAGTAATATTGTTTGAATGCAAAATAAACGTTTCATGCGGTGACATCTCTAATAAGCGCAGCGGGTGTCTACAAAGCATGACTAGTACAGCGGAAGCAAGCAAACCTTAAGCACCTGAGAAAAACATACTTAAAAACGTCAACACAAAGGTTGGTGAGCTATAGTTTAAGTATAACAGTAATGTAAGGTAGGCTACGAGATTTCAGTGCTTCAACAGCATTTCAAAACAGTATGAAAAGTATATGTATAACCGTGGGCACTTGGTAACTAACTTAACGTAAATAACACCCCCTAAAAGTACACTTAGCGAGTGCGTATGTTTATGAAGTATTAAACACCCGTTAAATGCTAGTGCTACTAGCCCGAGTGGGGATGTCAAACCCTATGGATCCATATCTAAGATTCGCATTCACCGGTTCAAAGACCAATGACTAAACGTTACCGATCCAAGGGGAAAGTTTATGCCGTTGTATAACCCACACATATATAAAGTTTAAGTACTCGTGACTAGTATGTAAAATGTAAAATGCGCATGTATTCTCAGTTCCCAAAATAGTTAAAGTAAAAAAGGGATGCTATAACTCACAGTGGAAAGTAGTAAAAGTCGATAAGCGGAAAGATAAGCAAAGTGGTTGGTCCGAAAAGTCCTCAACCTAAGTCAAAAGTTACTAAGTCAGTAAATCGTTCCCAAAGGTTTAAATGTATGTAATATAGGTCTTAAGTATCATCACCATTCATCATTAAACAAAAAGTTTAAAGTAAGTTTTAAGTCAAGACTAGGGTTTGAAACAAAGGCTGACTTCGTTCAGTCGCCACGGCCTCTATACAAACTGAAATGAGGTGAGACCAGTGGCCATGGCTCCATATATGAGTCCCCTAGGTACTGACAAATTTCCAGAACCAAACTCGTCTTCATTTGACCGTGGTGAAGGTTTAAGTGCGAGTAGGTTAGAAATTTTAGCACAACGTTAATAGGGTGTAGTGACTTTCGGGAGGCCATAGATCCTAAACCGTAACTCGGATTAAGACGAGGTCTACATGGAAAATTATCTACTCGAACCGAAATAACTGGAAATCAAATTTATAGTAGCCCAGGTAGTCTGATCAGTTCCAGAAACAGTAGCTAAAGGTGTTCCGGTGGGTTCTTGGTGCTTGATGCTCATCACGGTTCTCATCCTTGATGCGTATAGCTTCAAGTGTACAACTCGTTGATGGGTTTGCATCATTTTAACCAAGGTATGACCATCATAACACTTGTGTAAGTGTAAGATATGTAGCACAACTCACTTAAGAGTTGTATGTAGTTTGATGAACTAAAGTTACATCAAGATCTTAGATCCGACACATACATGAGTTACAAAAGTAATATTAAGCTACAAACTTGAAAGTAAACTAAATAATTAAGATCTTAAGTTGTAGAACTTAGATCTTAGCTAGATCTTAAAGATCCTAGACTAGAAATTCTAGATCTAGTGTTCTTAAGTTAGATCCTAAATTACAAAACTTGGATCTACACTTTAATGAAACCATAAGTTATGAAACTTAGATTTTCAACTTGAAAAATGTATGTAAGCTTGTAAGCTCTTATTTACAACAAATTAGAAGACCATAAGCTATAGAAACTTAGATCTAACATAAGTATATGAAGTTATAACTAGAAAGTTATACTTCCATGTTCTTGAACTTATAAAGTTAACTTTTAGTTTCAAGAAATATGAGATCAAGATTAACTAGTAATACTTGACCAAATTAACAACCTCACAACTTTAAAGTACTTACAAAAGAAATAAATAAACTAAAGTACAAGTATTATGTTCATGTTTGTTTCATACTTAGGAAGATTCAAATCAAAGTTTGGATCTTAGGATTTAAGTCTACAAAACATGAACACATGTATGATTATGAAACTTATGAACTTTAAATCTTGAAAACACTTAAATGTAGAACCATAAACTAGTAAGTTTAGATTCTTGTTCTTGATTCTTCATCAAACAAAAGATGGAAGTAACCAAGATTACATGAAGATACAAGTTAGAAAACTTGATCTTTAATCATAAATAAGAAACAACAACAAGTAACAACAAACTACAACTAGTAAATGATGATGATGGATGGTGGTTTTAATGGAAGAAAAAGAAAGAAAGTAAAGCTTGTTACTTACAATATTTGAGAGAAAAAAAAGAGAGAAAAGAGAAGTAAGTTTGAAGTGTGTGTAAAAGTGAAATGAATACAAGTGAATAAGTATACAAAAAAAAATTGAACTCCCTCCCACACCATTGAAAGCTCACGGTTTTGGGGACAAATGGGGAAGGGTCAAAAGCTAACTTTCCAACATGGGAGAATGGTGAATGCTTGGAAAGGTAATAAAGCTAAAGGGTATGGGAAAAATGTGTAAATGAGCATGTAACTAGCCTTTCCTTTACTAATCAATCTAGTTTCATCTAAATGTAATACTTGCATAATAAGATGGGCTAATTTGTCCATTAAGGAAGTAGGGTGGGCTTCCAAGTCCATTAATCATGAGTCCAAGTCCAAGTAATCAACAAATTAAATAAAAGCCCAAGTAATTAACTAGTAACCTTAGTTAATTAAAAATGATTAATAATAAATAATCATGAATGTAAATAATATTCGAAAATATTATTCGCGAAAAGTACGTGTGTCACAAAGACAAGTTGGGACATGTAAAGTCAAGTACGGTATCAAGTAAATGTATAAAAATACATTCATTAATGCGCAAGTATTAATAATAAATATTATTAATTAAACGTTGGAAAATCCAGGGTCGTTACATAGTGAGCAAAGTTTTAAGTATGAAGCAAAATCCTATCGTTCTCCGGTCAGAACTGATCACTCTGACTGTGATGAATCATGAATAGATTTTGTAACTATGAGCAAAATATAAATGTGAACTCTTTAATGTTCTTAACAAAAAATTGCATGAATCGAATTTAAAGCATAACATTCAAAGCCTGCCCGCATAAGGAATGCCCTACCAGCTTCCGATGGAAGAAGCCTTTGTGGTGCTCAATAAGCACAAAGGATCGGCTAACGAATAAAAATAAACTTCGTTAGAAAACACCGAGGCAAATATTCATTCTTCAAAAAGTGTTATGATAAAATGGTTTGCTTCATAAACGTAAATCCATTTAAAAAACAGATAAAGCTTTGGCATAAAATGCAAGGTAAAAAATTAGTATTATATAAATCTGCACAACGCATGAGCACAAAATGCATAATGAAGAAAATTAAGTCAATTGCATATACCAACACTTTTTAACATTTTTTGGAACAGAACAATACTCATTCAGAATAACATAAGCAACAATATTTGATGTTGCACGCAAGACGGATAAAAAGAAAAGTCCGTATACAGAACAGTAGATAAACCATACAAGGCAACTAACAAGCAGAATAAATACTTTGAAAGAACATTTTTAAATGCAGGACAGAAGAAAACAAAAACTTCAAATAAAGATAGTATAAAACAAGGGAAAAAGCATATCAATATACACACAAAATATTATTACAGACCATATTGTTTCAAGAAAATATTAATCAAAGAGGAATATCTAGAATTTCATCAAGAGTTACATCAACTCTCTTACAAACACTCTCTAAAGTTTTAACTTTCAAACTAGCAACCGCCTTCTTCGCTTCTTCAAATTTTTCATGAGCTCCAGCCACAATGAACTTAGCAATATATTTTGGAAATGGTTGAGGAGCATCAGGAAAATCAAGTTTAAAACAGTTTTCACAACATTGGTTCTAGCCTGATCAACTGCAGTAAACACGTAAGCTTCAAAGGGATTGTTAATGGTGTTAGAATCAAGCAACCTTGCAACAAGTTGTGAAAGACCATTTTTAAGTTTTTGAAAATCAGCTTCAACAACATTAGCTCTTGCACGACCATCATTAACTTGTTTTTAAAATTTTCATTCTCCTCACTTATCTTAACACACATGCCCTCAATAATTTTTAAAGAATCGTTTTTCTTATTACCCACTTCAATAGCTGATCAATCCTAGATTATCCTATAAAAGCTAATCAAGGATTGAGTGCAATGAGGGGGTATGATGGATGTCGATTAGGATTTTGGGACCTTATTATCATATTTCGTTAAATGCTAAACGATCAACAACCATGTCCCGGTCTTCATATGATACCTTAACCAACAAAGATCAAGTCTCGGGTAAACTCACGAGAGAGATCAATATGGCTAGAGCAATTCTTCCAGAATCAACAAACTAAAATGTGAGGCCAAGCTCCTTATTTATAGGTTTGAGATCTGTGCGGAAGTAAGATGTGCGCGCACTTAGGCATTCCGCACAAGTACTGCGAGAATCCTATGCATTCTTTAATATTCTGCGTAATCTCACCACATTCATTAACATTTACCGCGGTTCATCAGTTTCGCGTCTTTGCCTTTAAGTAGCATTTCGCACTAAAATCATACATACACATATGTATGTATATGATCAAGTCCCCCCAGTTTATTGTGTTACATTTTCGCAGAAAATGTAATACAATAAACTCTAAAAAATAAAAATTGCAGTGTACATGATCCTTTAAAAAATATTCGCATAGGTATATTTTGATATGCAGTGACGCACATCTTCCAAATGATCCATCTGCATCGTATTATTTATTCCAACGGCTATATTTTCAATCATTGAAATCCCTAAGCCTTTTAATCCGTTGATTCGTGATGATTACATTTAAACGGTACTTTGCGATCTTGATAGTATAAATAGAAGATATAACCGCATATTTGAAAGTTCACTTTCCCTTGCCATTTTCTCTCTCAAAAATTTACACTTATAATCTTCAACATAATTTTCTAACTTTCTGCGTTTACTCTACATTCGCGTACTTACACAAAAGCCTTTACATTATACCTTCATTATGTCTGCGTCATCTTTTCCCTCTGCTGCTGGTCCATCCGTTAACGACTTTGAGTCACTTATTACGGATGAAAAGCTTGCACAAATCAAACTCAACTACCCAATGCTTGAGTTATTTGAGCCTATTGCACCTACATCGGGTGTCACTGCTAATAATCCACCAAAGGATTATTCTGCTATATACGAAACTTCATTATATTTAGGTAACCTTAGGCTCCCGTTTACTGATTTCTTCTTGAGTGCGTGTCATTTCTACGCAGTAAGTCCTGGGCAATTTCACCCCAATGCGGTTGCGAGACTTATTTTATTTGAGATGTATTGCAGCGCACTTAACAGGCCAGTCTCACTAGATGTATTCCGCAAATTTTCTACTATTCTTTTTCATGATTCCAGTTGGTTCACGCTCAAGTGCCGTAATGGAGTAATGGATACTCCCAAAGAAAATGTTGGCAATTGGCAACAATCCTTCTTCTTTGTTAAAACTGCTGCCCTTCGTGAGTATCAAAACGTTGGTACCTGGGCAACCACATATGCTAAAAACAGCAAAGATCGCGTTGATCTTGATAAGTTTCAACAAGAAACTTTAAAGAAAATTACCAATGCGCACCTATAAATCCGCCCATATGGGATTGTACCTCTTCATGTGGGCAGAATTTCTACCCATTAACTATGGCCCAACCAAATAGGTATCTTTAAGGATGCAAACGGCGAAGGTATGCTTTCATTATTTCTACAATTTATTTGTGATGTCACGCATACTTTTACACATTTATCATTCTTAACGCCTTTGCATTATATTTGCAGAGATTCCTCTGGATCTTATGCGCGTAAAAGATATTAAAGGATTTACTTCATACCGCCGCTCGCTAGAAGATAACGATGAAGCCACCGATATTGAAGAGCTACTAATAAATGAGAATATCATTCCCGATATTCATGAAAAAGGGAAATGCAAAAGCACCGCACCTAATCCAGCAACATCATCCAAGAAACACGCTAAACGCGCTACTTACGAGGAGTCTGAAGAAGGTATGCGAACTATTTATGCTCGCTTTATTGCGTATTCTTCGCATTCATACTGCGTTTGCTTAATAATAATTTTATCAAATATTTTGATGCAGAGCCTATCGATCTCACCAAGAGTTCTCAAGAGGGTCCGCAGTTCAACATTCCGCAAGAAATACCTGAGGGCATTTTTGACCAGAATTTTGCCCCAGCGAGTCCAATCACATCCGTGAGATTTGATCATCTCCTCGAACATGTGAATATCGATCTAGAGACAGCCGCATACCAGATTAAACAGCTTGGTCTCGTAGTCCCTAAAGATATTTGTGCTGAGCTGCGAAACGTTGATGATGAAACAATGGAGAGTGCCAGGGTGCAGAATTTATACTCTGCAGTCTGCTTCTTAGTCGACGATATTCACCGCAGAGATAGCTTAGTTGCTAAACTTGAAAGTCAAACTAACGCGATGAAGCAAGCTAACAAGAAAGCCTCTCGTCTTGAAAAAGAGAATGCGAAGCTGAAGAAAGAGCTTGAAACTGCGCAAACCACGCTTAAATCAGTCGAGGCTCAAATGACTACGCTCATTACTGTCGCAGAATCTCAACAGCAGCTTCCAACCACAGACGATCAATTTAAGCAGCTTATTGCTTACCTTCCTGACCTTAGCCACAAAATTATGGACTCCAAGCCAGTTACTGAAAAGTTTCAAGCATATCTTAACGCGTTGAAACTCCGCGAACGTTGTGAATTTTTAGCATTAATTTCGACTGCGTATGGTATTGGCGCGCCATACCCAGAAGTTATTGAAAAGGAGGTATGCGACATAGAAATTGCCAACGATGTTTACGCAGAAACCGGGAAGGCAATAGAACCTATTGACATTCCGGATCTTATCGCGTTGGGCCAACAAGAAGATTTCACTTTTAAGGACATTGTAGAACTGAAATTGTAAAGTTGTAGTCATTCCGCAATTAAGTTTGCGTTTTATTTTGTAACACATAACCGCACTTTTATGCGGTTTATCAATAGTAAAATTTTATATCAGTTGTAATTGTACAGTTTTATAGTGCTTAAGTAATTTATTAATATTCATAATTACTAGCGTTGCCCTTTGCAATTTCATTACTTATTATTGTGCACATAATGAGCAATTACTTTATGCGAAACAACCTATATGCGCGTGCAGCATGCACATTATGAATCTTCTAAGTCCGCCGAAATGATCCTTAGGCAAATATGTGTTTTATGCGAAGCATCCAAGCATTTCTAAGTCAAATGCCTTGGGAAAAATTACAAATATCCATCTTTTCGCATACACTTTTCAATTATTTATATGAAACAACAAGTGGGTTTTACCATCACTTACACAATTGCGTGTTTGATACTTACATAATGTTTCCAGTCAAAAACTTTCGCACAAGTTTACATTTTCTATCATCATTCCATTTCGCACAAGACAACGAATGCGATATTGCAATGACTATTTCGCATAATATCTATTACATTCTGAATTTAATCATTATTTTGCAATAAGTGGGCTTTTCCATCACTTTATGCCATATTTGTTAAAAATATATAACATGCATGACTTGTCATGTGATATGCATCATTACCATAATTTATATAATATAATATTGTCCGCGTATGATGATGTTATAACAGAAACAAAACACTTTCTTTATTTATTCACATTGTTGCATTTAAAAAGCAACATACATTTGCTAAATGCTTTCACCATATTCAACTCTAAACAATAAAGTTTTCAGAAACACTCGCACTACCGATATTGCATTATAACATCTCATCTGAACTTCAAACTTTCACTTTCAAGATCAATTTATCACCATAACGTCTGCGTTTGTAATTACACCATGGCCCTCTGTTCCAACATTGTCATTCACCGTTACAGACGCACATAGTGGTTCTGGAACCACAGATGTAACTGTTGCAATACCTTTAGAAGTTGCGAATTTTACCATGCCATGAATTGTCGAAGGAACAATATCCAGCTTACATACAGATGTGCGTCCTAGAAGAATATTGTAACGCGATTCAGTATTCATAACATACAGATTCAACAAAGCTTTACGCATTAGCATTGCTTTTTGCTCATCCATGATTTTAATCTCTAATTCCAATTGCCCTATAAGCCACGCAGATTCCCCTAAAAAACCTGATAAAGACATTGCGTTTGACTTAAGCTTGGATTGAATATCCTTTGGCAGCTTGCGGAAACATTGATTGTACATAACATCAACACTACTACCAGTGTCGACATGTACTTTCATGACTTGAATATTAGCTTCCGCCATCCTGCATGATATTACTATTGGCTCCTCCAACAATCCGCAATCTTTTACTGTCATAAAAGTGATAGGTTCAAACTGCCATTTTTCATAACTTGCACATGGTTTATGCTTTTGCACATCATCATCAATAGTCACCATATTAATTACTTGAATTTGTTGCAAACTATCCTTGCTGCCCAACACCTTTGCACCCAAGTTTTTGACAGCGGGTGCTTTGCGTTCTTGTTGCACCACCGTATTGACATTTGGTGTTTTTGGAGTAGCTGCCAATGCGGGTACCACCATTGCATCTGTTGTGCTTGCTTCTTTGTTATTCAAAAGATGATTTAATTTCCCCTGCCCAACCGCATATGCAATTAGCTCAACAAGGTCGCGACATCTGTGACGACCCGGAAATTTCCGACCAAATTTAAACTTAATCTTTATATAGTTTCGACATGATAAGCAAAGTCTATTAAATTGAATTTTAAAATTTTTGAACTAGTATATAAAATCATTTGACCTACGACCAGTTCCGACGATTCACGAATAATTAATTGTAAATAGATATGTGTGCATGTATATAAAAATAATAATTTGAAATACAATTTGAAGTATTATATGATGTTGTTATTAAAAATTAATAAAATAAAAATAGGATATTATAATAATTATTATTTAAAATATATCTCTATATATAAATAAACTATATTTAAAATAAATATTAAGTGATTGTAATACTCGTTTGATGTTTCGATTGATATTAAGCAATTTAAATTTAAACTTATATTATTTTAAAATAAACGATGATTTGAAAATGAGTTCTATAAATTTTAGGCTTACTAAAAATGTATTTAGGATCTAGTTATTAAATTTTAACACTTTTTATATTTTACCCATAATTGAGAGGGACAGTTGATGTAATTTTTATTTAACAAACTAAGGATCGAATTTTATACCATAATGACCAAAATAAATAAATATAATTACTGTAAAAATTTGAGATTTTTCGGTGTACTTTTATACCCCACTAATTTAGAACAGAGCACGATACAATACTGTGTTAAGGTGTCGGCACATAATTTCAAATTGAAGACTACATTATTGATTGGGTCACTGTTTCATTTTCATTCTTATGATTGAAGTATGATTATTAGATGATTTTTTATTATTATTATTATTATTATATATTTACAATTTACATATATAGATGATACATATGTAAACTGCCAAAAACACGATGACAATCATCTCCCACCATATCTGTGAATTTCAATCACCATTCCATCATCACCCTACGCCATATTACACGAACCACCATCATCTAACCTTTTCATCTGCGAATTTCTGTTTCATGATGCAACCCTCATCACCTTGATAACAAGCTAAGATCCACTTGTTTCTTCCTTTTACCACCTCTTGAACACCATCGTCCTTCACTCCATAACCACTTGAATCTTTATTATTTGATCGATGTACAACCAATAACATCACCATCCTCAATACTTGTTAAATATAAAACCACTTGGGTGTTTTTGTTATTCGAACTTCAAAACCCATTTCCTTTGTTGTTGTTTCGTGTTGCTGTACAAAACCAAACTGCCACCCTCATGAATCAACCACCACCACCTTGATAAACACCTACACAACCACCATCGTAACAAATTTATTTTTCTTCTATTTGCTTTCTGTTTTTGCCGTAACCATCGAAACCCAACACCATCAACCTCCCCTAAACTTATGTTTAATGTTTCTGTTCAGACCGTAGCAACACAACAAAACCTCCACTCTACCAAACTGCTACACTATTGGTTCTATTGTTGCAAGTCATGAACCATTATCTTTATCAAACTACTACAGCTACTTTCTATTTTTCTTTCTTTTTCGATCAGATACAAATTAACACAAACAAACACCATGATTATCACTCTCGTTCTTGTATATGTTTATGAAACTATGAACGAATGAAATAGAAGAGATGAGAATACAACGAAGGAAATGATCGAGGAAGAAGATGAACAGTAGAGTGATGATGATAGTGATGTCACTGTAATGAGGTTATGAAGATCACATGATGATGGTTACATGATGGAAGCTTGAAGATGATGAATAGTCGATATAGGTTGTTTTCTGTTCCTTCTTATTCATTGAACACCTGGTACTATTACGAGTCCTCCTTTATTTCTAAACCGCCAAACCAACACCCCATTAAACCCACAATCAACAATTTTGATCGATGCTAAAATACTGTTCTTTAGTGCTCACCGTTTTAGGTTTCTATCTCCTATTCAAACAATCGTCTCGTTAAAATTGAATTCTAGTTTGATCTCTTATGATTTGATGAGTTGTGAAACGAAACCCTCTGTACGTTACTTGTTTCAGTCGAGCAAGAACCCAGGAACTCAAAAAGGTCTATTTTATTAACATGGGCCAAATAAGGGTATTGGGCCGAGATCCATTTCCTAATTCTGTTGGGCCAAACGGTTGTATTTGTTGGGCTGTGACCTAATAATGATAGTGATGAGATGATGATCTTGAAATAGATGGGTGATGATACACGAAATAACAATGGGTTATAACCATTAAATTCGCTAGTTGAATTAGAAAGTAACAAGTGGAGGAATGGTTTAGAAGGGAATTATTAAGTGAGAGGTCTCGGGTTCGAGCCTGGTCTGAGGCATTGTTTTTTTTTTTTTTGTTTAAAAGCTTGTTAAGGTAGTATTTTATTCCTTTTTATTATTATTATTATTATTATTATTATTATTATTATTATTATTATTATTATTATTATTATTATTATTATGTTTATTGATATCATGATTTTTTTATTATTATTATTAACATAGTTTACATTATTATCATTTATATAAGTATTATAAGTATTATTATTACTATCATAGTTATTATTATTATTAGTATTATTAGTATTAACATGATTTTAAGATTATTATTATTATTATTATTATTATTATTATTATTATTATTATTATTATTATTATTATTATTATTATTATTATTATTAACATTAGTATTAGTATTATCATTAAGAATTAATATAAGGATTATCATTTTTATTATTAACTTATAACATTTTACTTATTTTTACTAGTATTATCATTATTATTAGTATTATAAGTATTTTCATTATTATTAACATTACTATTATCATGGTTATTATTACTATTAAAAATATTTGCTATCATTATTATTATTAAAAGATAATACAACTTTTTATTTAATATTATTAATTTATCAAATAACTATTAAAACTATACTCAATACATATAACTTAACAATATTAATATTTTTATATATAAAATGAATATATTTAATTATTTAAGGAAACCTATAAATTTTTGATATAAAATTCATATAACTAATTATATATAAATTTGACCGATTTCAATTATATGTGTTAATATACATAATTGAATATAGGTTCGTGAATCCAAGGCCAATCATGCATTGTTCAATGTCGTCATATGTATTTTTACTACAAAATACAGTATTGTGAGTTTCATTTGCTCCCTTTTTAAATGCTTTTGCAATATATATTTTTAGGCTGAGAATACATGCACTGCTTTTATAAATGTTTGACGAAATAGACACAAGTACTTGAAACTACATTGTATGGTTGGATTACTATACCGAATATCGCCCCTTCAAGTCTGGTAACCTAAGAATTAGGGAAATGACCCCTAATTGACGCGAATCCTAAAGATAGATCTATGGGCCTAACAAACCCTATTCTAGAATTTGGAATGCTTTAGTACTTCGATTTAAAAAGGTGATTGTGATTGCCGTTATATAGCATACTTGCGAGTATGCGGGAGATATTCTATATGCATTATGTTAATGTCCGTTACCAGGTGTTCATCATACGAATGATTTTTATACACTTGCGAGTGTATGATTATTTATTAAATGAAATCTTGTGGTCTATTAAAATTATGGAAATGATGGATTACGATAAACGAATGAACTCACAAACCTTTTGGTTGACACTTGAAAGCATGTTTATTCTCAGGTTTGAAAAAAATCTTCCGCTGTGCATTTGCTCATTTTAGAGATATTACTTGGAGTCATTCATTGCATATTTCAAAAGACGTTGCATTCAAGTCGTTGAGTTCAATAGAGATTATTATTAATTAAATAACGAATTAGGTCATTTATAGGTTGGATATTATGAAATGGTATGCATGCCTGTCAACTTTCAATGTAATGAAAGGTTGTCTTTTAAAAACGAATGCAATGTTTGTAAAATGTATCATATAGAGATCAAATACCTCGTGATGTAATCATATGTTATTGTATTCGTCCTTATGGATTGGGACGAGTCTTCTCATGTGGTATCAGAGCGGTGGTCTTAGCGAACCAGGTCTGTATTAGTGTGTCTAACTGATAGTCGTTAGGATGCATTAGTGAGTCTGGACTTCGACCGTGTATGCATGTCAAAAGTTTTGCTTATCATTTCGTGTCGAAAATTACCTGCTTATCATTCTTAGGGAATCACTTGCTTATCATTCTTAGTCTAGACACATCTTACTGCATTGATTGCATGAATAGTGTATAGACAAAATTCATATCTTAGCGTATCTGTTACTGTAAACTTTGCCTGACATATTCCAAAAATTCCTCCGTAATCTACGAAATCTTTTGCTCTATATATATAGATATTCTGTGTAATTAGAATACCATCCGACAGCCAGAAAACCATTTCATATCGAAAAATCCTTTATTCAATCGTACGAAATGGAATTCGTCATTAGTTCAAGTCCCTCGGATTCCGAAATGGAATCCCACTCAAGCTCCGAAAGCAGTGTGACTGGAATGGATCAACCAATCAGCCATTATCTATTCTGGATGAATTGGAAATGGGTTCGTAGTCTCCTCAATCATTGAAAACAAGAAGAAGGTGATCCTTTCCATCAACCACATTGCCCTCTTGGCGAAGAACCTGAAGCACTTACCGGCGAACCTATCCGAAACACCATTTTCAGTCTCATTTCTAGAGTAACTCGACACGATTATATTCTATCCACAATTCTAAACCTTAATCATCCGCTCGTTTCGACCGACAATCATCCCGAAATAAAGGAAGAAGTCAATGAGCTTCGCGCTCGAGTAATCAATTTGGAAAACGTGGTGCAAAACCTACCAGCTTCAGCAACATCACCGGCACCAACAATAACACCGGCACCAACAAAGCTCCAGTAACACCAACAACACAAGCCTCAACATCACAATCTATACCTCAAGCATAATCATCGTTCTACATATCGTTCTACATCAATTATCTTCGTTCGACATGGCGATTATGTAACCTCTAATGTTTTAGAGATTATGTATTCTAGTTCTAACGATAAAGCAAATGAGATTAATATCATATTAACTCATTAAATCCATGATTACATCTGAAGAAAATATATATGTATATATGTTTTCATAAAGACTGTAACTAAAAGTTCTTTCGTACAAACTGTTAGTGATGAAAATATTTTAACGGGTAGGTAATACCCGAGGAATATTTAGATTTCACATTAATAAGTTAAACTGTACATTTTTTCAATCTGATTCAACAATCATTTACTATCCTATTTACATCCACAGATATACGAATCCGTTCACCACAGAATAACCATTTTTTATTCAATTTCATATTTGGATTTTGACCTATCAGAATCCAACAAGTGGCATAATGAAAAAAACATTGGACAAAAATAAAATTTGTTAGAAATAAACAAATTAACTATGAGAAATTTTGTTAAGAAACCACGCTAACAAAATCCTATCTAACTATTCCTAGCTAACTGTTAATTCCGTACTACATTTTATTTATCGCAATTTATTTATCGCAATTTTAATTCTCGTAATTTTAATTATCATCATTTAATTTATGTTATTTATTTTACGCACTCTAAATATCGTCGTATAAATCGGGACACATATACAATGTTTTGACATATCATATTGACGTCATCTATATATATTATTTGGAATAACCATAGACACTCTATATGCTGTAATGCTCGAGTTCGCTATACGGGGTTGAGGTTGATTCTTAAATAATATATATACTTTGAGTTGTGATCGAGTCTGAGACATGTATACAATGGGTCACAATATGTATTAATTAATTCGAATATTATATATTAAACTATATATGAATTGTTGAACTACTAATTGTGGACTACTAACTGTGGACTAATAACATTGAACAATTAAAATGAATTAAAATATTGATTATAAAATATGAAACTAAACATTTCTTCAAGTTTGCCACTTGATTTCATCCTAAACCTCATTTATATCTTGACGATTACAATCTGCGTTCAAACCTTTCATGATTCTTGAAAACACCTCAATCAAGAGGATGAACTAACCGCACTTCATCTACGGAAGGGAAGATTTATGCATATAATTATGCACCTGAAAAACACTCGAAACCTGAGTAAACGTTTAACACGTATCTGTGCTAGCTCCTTTGGCATTGTTATTACCGAAAATAACATTGCAAAAAATTTTATTTTTCCCAAATTAGCCAATTTTGTCATAGCTCCAGCAAATCAACTTCGACTTTTCGTTCGAAACAACCTTATTATAACTTTGATATGTATGCGTGCTCTTTTATTGTTACCAGGAAACCTTTTATATTCCACCATATTACCGTCAGCGTTTAATCATCTAAAAACACAATTCTCTTAAAACCACCTCGTATTGATAACCGATGATTCAGATATGGTAACATTAAATGCAGAGGAAACAGCAAAATTGTAGATGGTCTAAACGGCCAAAAGTTTGATAGTAAAGAATGTAATGTTGGAAACGCTCGATAGAAAATTTGGTACTGAAAAACAAATTGAGCTAATCATGAAGGAGACCAAGGACAAATACAAGGACCAAACCCTATATTCAAAGAATCCAGGTAATTCTGGATCTGATGAAATCTTTAGAGAATATCCTGCTCCGAAATCAAGTTAAAATCTTGCAAAAAATATTCCCTTATCAACTTTCGAACTTAGAAATTCCAAAATATCATCAAAAATATCTTCTATACTTCTGAAGATATTTTCATAAATATTCTCGTCCGAAATTATATACCTCTTCGTGCTATCTGTAATACATTATATTGGAAATTTCTGTAAAATCTAAGTATAAACTATGAATGAATTTAGAAGTAGTGTTGGGAACTGAAGCATGAATTAGTATAATATAATGACACTTGATCAACGTGATTATATTACAGTAAGTCATGCTGAGTTTCTAATGAAACATGATGATTCACAGACCATAACGTCATCATGTGCCATTCTACACGACTCTTACATTCTATCTAAACTCCAAACATATTAAGATCATATCTTCTTGATAAATCTATTTTTCCGGGATATTCTGGTAAATTGACAAATCAAGATCGTGCCATTACAATTTCCTTCTTAGAACATTAATTATGTTCATTCTGAAATTCATATCTACAAATTCTAGACCATTACCTGCGGTGCTTGATAGCAAAAAGAGAAAACAAAAGAATGAAGCTCCGAAATAGAAATTGGAATATAAATCACAGCAAATATGAGAGAGCATTAACTGTGAATGACAATGAATATAGAAGACTAAAACAGGGACTTTGAAATATAAGGGAAAATATAAAGCCCAACGACAACTCAGAAATTATAAACCATATATATCGATGCATATAGCAATATAAAGACACGGGAGGACTAAAAACACTATAAAACCAAGAGTATAGTAGAAGTAAATAGATTCTTCCGGCGGTAGATGAAAAAGAAGAACGACAGATATGAAAGTGAGGAGTATATCGAAAATCAACACTGGATGGAGCATATTGACGAATACTTTAAAATATGAGTTGAGGGAGAAAGAAAAGAAGGGGTGAGTTGTGGAAATAAGGAAACGAAAGGAGTGGATTTATAGTGAAATATACGACAGAGTAAATCGATACAGATTATCGCATTTAACCGAAGAGGATCCTAATTTCCTTAATTACCGAAGAATCAAATCTTATTACAAAGATTTTCTCCAAATCCCTTGAACTCTGGGAAATCAATCCTATCTACGTCAAAAGATATGACGAATCTACACTTACTCATTTCACTCTTTTGTGAAAACTTCACTCGTACGCTTCACATAAACAATTTGTTTTATCCATATTACTCAATAATGATAAAAATTCTATCTACCAACTCATATTCGTTATGAAAATATTCTTATTGTTATCCATGACAACCTCGATCAAATTTCGGGGACGAAATTTCTTTAACGGGTAGGTACTGTGACGACCCGAAAATTTTCGACCAAATTTAAACTTAATCTTTATATGGTTTCGACATGATAATCAAAGTCTATTAAATTGAATTTTAAAATTTTTGAACTAGTATATGAAATCATTTGACCTACGACCAGTTCCGACGATTCACGAATAATTAATTGTAAATAGATATGTGTGCATGTATATATAAATAATAATTCGAAATACAATTTGAAGTATTATATGATGTTGTTATTAAAAATTAATAAAATAAAAATAGGATATTATAATAATTATTATTTAAAATATATCTCTATATATAAATAAAGTATATTTAAAATAAATATTAAGTGATTGTAATACTCGTTTGATGTTTCGATTGATATTAAGCAATTTAAATTTAAACTTATATTATTTTAAAATAAACGATGATTTGAAAATGAGTTCTATAAATTTTAGGCTTACTAAAAATGTATTTAGGATCTAGTTATTAAATTTTAACACTTTTTATATTTTACCCAGAATTGAGAGGGACAGTTGATGTAATTTTTATTTAACAAACTAAGGATCGAATTTTATACCATAATGACCAAAATATAAATATAATTACTGTAAAAATTTGAGATTTTTCGGTGTACTTTTATACGCCACTAATTTAGAACGGAGCACGATACAATACCGTGTTAAGGTGTCGGCACATAATTTCAAATTGAAGACTACATTATTGATTGGGTCACTATTTCATTTTCGTTCTTATGATTGAAGTATGATTATTAGATGATTTATTATTATCATTATTATTATTATTATTATTATTATTATTATTATTATTATTATTATTATTATTATTATATATTTACAATTTACATATATAGATGATACATATGTAAACTGCCAAAAACACGATGACAATCATCTCCCACCATATCTGTGAACTTCAATCACCATTCCATCATCACCCTACGCCATATTACACGAACCACCATCATCTAACCTTTTCATCTGCGAATTTATGTTTCATGATGCAACCCTCATCACCTTGATAACAAGCTAAGATCCACTTGTTTCTTCCTTTTACCACCTCTTGAACACCATCGTCCTTTACTCCACAACCACTTGAATCTTTATTATTTGATCGATGTACAACTAATAACATCACCATCCTCAATACTCGTTAAATATAAAACCACTTGGGTGTTTTTGTTATTCGAACTTCAAAACCCATTTCCTTTGTTGTTGTTTCGTGTTGCTGTACAAAATCAAACCGCCACCCTCATGAATCAACCACCACCACCTTGATAAACACCTACACAACCACCATCGTAACAAATTTATTTTTCTTCTATTTGCTTTCTGTTTTCGCAGTAACCTTCGAAACCCAACACCATCAACCTCCCCTAAACTTCTGTTTACTGTTTCTGTTCAGACCGTAGCAACACAACAAAACCTCTACTCTACCAAACTGCTACACTATTGGTTCTAATGTTGCAAGTCATGAACCATTATCTTTATCAAACTACTACAGCTACTTTCTGTTTTTCTTTCTTTTTCGGTCAGATACAAGTTAACACAAACAAACACCATGATTATCACTCTAGTTCTTGTATATGTTTATGAAACTATGAACGAATGAAATAGAAGAGATGAGAATACAACGAAGGAAACGATCGAGGAAGAAGACGAACAGTAGAGTGATGATGATCGTGACGTCATTGTAATGAGGTTATGAAGATCGCATGATGATGGTTACATGATGGAAGCTTGAAGATGATGAATATTTGATATAGGTTGTTTTCTATTCCTTCTTATTCATTGAACACCTGGTACTATTACGAGTCCTCCTTTATTTCTAAACTGCCAAACCAACACCCCATTAAACCCACAATCAATAATTTTTATCGATGTTAAAATACTGTTCTTTAGTGCTCGCCGTTTTAGGTTTCTATCTCCTATTAGAACAATCATCTCGTTAAAATTGAATTCTAGTTTGATCGCTTATGATTTGATGAGGTGTGAAACGAAACCCTCTGTACGTTACTTGTTTCGGTCGAGCAAGAACCCGGGAACTCAAAAAGGTCTATTTTATTAACATGGGCCAAATAAGGGTATTGGGCCGAGATCCATTTCCTAATTCTGTTGGGCCGAACGGTTCTATTTGTTGGGCTGTGACCCAATAGTGATAATGATGAGATGATGATCTTGAAATAAATGGGTGATGATACACTAAATAACAATGGGTTATAACCATTAAATTCGCTAGTTGAATTAGAAAGTAACAAGTGGAGGAATGGTTTGGAAGGGAATTATTAAGTGAGAGGTCTCGGGTTCGAGCATGGTCTGAGGCATTGTTTTTTTTTTTTTTTGTTTAAAAACTTGTTAAGGTAGTATTTTATTCCTTTTTATTATTATTATTATTATTATTATTATTATTATTATTATTATTATTATTATTATTATTATTATTATTATTATTATTATTATTATTATTATGTTTATTGATATCAGGATTTTTTTATTATTATTTATTATTAACATAGTTTACATTATTATCATTTATATAAGTATTATAAGTATTATTATTACTATCATAGTTATTATTATTATTAGTATTATTAGTATTAACATGATTTTAAGATTATTATTATTATTATTATTATTATTAACATTAGTATTAGTATTATCATTAAGAATTAATATAAGGATTATCATTTTTATTATTAACTTATAACATTTTACTTATTTTTACTACTATTATCATTATTATTAGTATTATAAGTATTTTCATTATTATTAACATTACTATTATCATGGTTATTATTACTATTAAAAATATTTGCTATCATTATTATTATTAAAAGATAATACAACTTTTTATTTAATATTATTAATTTATCAAATAACTATTAAAACTATACTCAATACATATAACTTAACAATATTAATATTTTTATATATAAAATGAATATATTTAATTATTTAAGGAAACCTATAAATTTTTGATATAAAATTCATATAACTAATTATATATAAATTTGACCGATTTCAATTATATGTGTTAATATACATAATTGAATATAGGTTCGTGAATCCAAGGCCAATCCTGCATTGTTCAATGTCGTCATATGTATTTTTACTACAAAATACAGTATTGTGAGTTTCATTTGCTCCCTTTTTAAATGCTTTTGCAATATATATTTTTAGGCTGAGAATACATGCACTGCTTTTATAAATGTTTGACGAAATAGACACAAGTACTTGAAACTACATTGTATGGTTGGATTACTATACCGAATATCGCCCCTTCAAGTTTGGTAACCTAAGAATTAGGGAAATGGCCCCTAATTGACGCGAATCCTAAAGATAGATCTATGGGCCTAACAAACCCCATTCTGGAATTTGGAATGCTTTAGTACTTCGATTTAAAAAGGTGATTGCGATTGCCGTTATATAGCATACTTGTGAGTATGCGGGGGATATTCTATATGCATTATGTTAATGTCGGTTACCAGGTGTTCATCATACGAATGATTTTTATACACTTGCGAGTGTATGATTATTTATTAAATGAAATCTTGTGGTCTATTAAAATTATGAAAATGATGGATTACGATAAACTAATGAACTCACCAACCTTTTGGTTGACACTTGAAAGCATGTTTATTCTCAGGTTTGAAAGAAATCTTCCGCTGTACATTTGTTCATTTTAGAGATATTACTTGGAGTCATTTATGGCATATTTCAAAAGACGTTGCATTCAAGTCGTTGAGTTTAATAGAGATTATTATTAATTAAATGACGGATTAGGTCATTTATAGGTTGGATATTATGAAATGGTATGCATGCCTGTCAACTTTCGATGTAATGAAAGGTTGTCTTTTAAAAACGAATGCAATATTTGTAAAATGTATCATATAGAGATCAAATATCTCGCGATGTAATCATATGTTATTGTATTCGTCCTTATAGATTTGGACAGGTCATCTCAACATCTATTTGTGTCATGACCATAATCGTCATGAAAGATACAAAATTTAGATTTATCACGCCTATTATTATCACTCAATTGCGGAGGGTCTGGAAATGCCTTAGCAACACGCTCTTGTAAAAGTATTTCTTTTGGCGTTTTTGACAACGTTTGTATTATGGCAAAGGAATCATTATTCCACTTTCGCGTATAATTCCTGTCACGGTTGTTATAGCCGTGATTGCCACTTTCTCCATTGTTGCGCGGTTGATCATTGCGCCAATTTCCACCATTATTATTTCTTCGTTGCTGTCCAGGTCTGCGGTTATAATCACGATACCCATATCCACTACCATCACGGTACGTATCGTTATCATCACGCCAACTCCTGTCTTTGCCCCACCCGCAGTTTTGCATTATATTGCTGTCTTCACCACAACTGATATAGTCATATGTTTCTTGCATGAGTTTGGCAAAATTACGCGGTACATCTCTGCGTAAACGACGCACAAGAGTTGGATGCCTCTGCGGATTTATCGCATGCACAAATCCAGAAATTTTCTGATCTTCATTGAGGTTTGGGATCTTCTGACATTAATAAATGCAATACGCTTAAGAAGGAACAATTGGGTGGAATTTATTAAGATTATTAAATGCAATACGCAAAACATCTAATATCTCCTGGGTCATTAAACTACTAATGGTGCCTGCATCTTTGTTATCCTTCATGTCAACAGTACTCGAGGACGTGGCCATGGTAGAATTTAAGGAAAAGTATTAAAAATACGAGAGCATAAGATACTAACCTTTGTATGCCAAGAATGTAACCTAAAAGCTTCAAAAAAGGTATGTTGCAGAGAAGAAGACTAGATCACACACAAGATAAAACGTAAAAATTTGTGAAAAAGTAATGTCAAAATTATAGACAAGGTATTTATAGAGACGGTGAAAATGCATGAATAGTTCAGATAAAAATACGTGGTGGGTTAGGATTAACAAGATATTTCTCTCAAATAAGAATTTGAAATTTGAAAAATATTTAAAAATGAAAACGTTTTAAATAGTCTAATCAACCCCAAACTCATTAATGTTAGTCAAATCAGTCCAGTAAAATACAATGATAACAGAAATACTTTCCAAAGGTAAAAAACACTTTATTTATTAGTTTAATGTCTTTGTTTTTTGTAAAACGAAGAAATCAAACTGGGGGACTTAATGGTATACACTATTGTTTGCACATATAATACTCACACAAACCCGAAAAGAAGTTCAAAAGGCATGAGAATAGCATAAGAAGAAAAAGTTAGTAGTTATACGTCTTGCGCAAGCCTCGCATACCGCATCAAATGCATAAGCCCTGAATATCAAAGTAATAAGCACGTGAGCAGCACATATCCCACGTCAACATAAAGATTAATGTCGGTTACGTACTTTCAGCATAAAGCAACCACTAACAAAGTGACATGTGTATCTCCGAACATTCGAGAGCTCTTACACCTATAAATAGGCCACCTGGTCCATCACTCTAAGGACACTTTTTGACTGGTGACAGAGAACACACTTTCTCTCTTACACAGTACTTTTTCACTCCAGAACTTGAACACTTAGCCGCAGAGCGCTAAACTGATCATTTCATAGTTTGGTTCTTGAAGATTATTTAAGCCACCCCACGATGTTCAGTCCGTGATCCGGGTCTGCAGGGATATTTGTCCCGAGGGTAACATCAATCGACAATCAACCTCATCACGCTAAATTCTAGAACACGTGTACTAATACTTGTTGACGCTAGCCGTTAGTCTGAAATAGGTATCAACATTTCCAATCTTTCATCATGGTTATAATATGTAGGAATTTTCTCAAGTGTCTTATTTTTAAAAGCCTTATTTTCAAGAGTGTAAAGCTTGCCTATTTGTTAAAAGCATTGGGCATTAGTTTTGTTCCTCCCCGAGCGACAGTGGTAAGCATTCATGTTGTTGTTGGTACAAAAATCAATGTTGTGTAAGATGTATCAAAAGATTAGCAAGCTTTTTCATAGTGAGGAAACAAGAGCCCAGATGTACACGTGCATAGAATGGTATAACAACACATGCCCAACGTCTAAGAAAAAATTAATAGATGGTGGTTCCACACTCGGATGACGAGATCATGGTTCGAAAGTTTTTACAATAACTTCACTAACTGGGTTTTTGTTAATAGTTAGTTTTCACAAATGAAATATGATTTTTACTAATTAGGTCTGCAAGAATTGCTGGCATGTTTTATCTTAAAACCAGGTTAAAAACGGATATAAATTTTTTTTTTCTTTCTAAAATAAACAAGATAACTAGCAGCAATTTTGCTGTGACGATCGCTCCAAATCCATATGGACGAACACGTCATTCATCGATTTCATTGCGAGGTATTTGACCTCTATATGATACGTTTTGTAAACATTGCATTCTTTTGAAAAAGCACACCATAAATGAATATTTAAATCAAAGGTTTTCGACATCGGATGATTTCTACATATAGACAATCACCGTAATAAAATAATTTACAATAATACTTCCGTTGATAATGCAGTCAAAATAAGATACATGGTGATGATTTGTTGAATGCAACGTTTCCTTGAAAAATATGTCATGTATGACTCCATGCACATAGCTTATCTAACATATAAGCAAACAGCGGAAGACTTCTAGGGAACCTGAGAATAAACATGCTAACAAGTGTCAACACAAAGGTTGGTGAGTTCATAGTTTTAATGTTGCACATAATCTGTATATAAAGGTGGATCACAAGATTTCAGTTGTTCAATCCAGAAACGTTTATCAAAATATTCTACGAAATTGAGCACCCTGGTAACTAAACTTAACGTATATATAATTTGTACCCTTTGTATAATCATCTTAATAATACACGCAAACCAACGTGTACGCTTCTCAAATAGCATACGTCCGTTAAAAGGCTAGTGCTCTAGCTCGGACGGGGATATCAAGCTCTATGGGTCCATATACTACTACTCGCGCCCACCAGTTCTTATAACCGGCAGTTACTAGTTACCAAAGCTAAGGGATTTTCGGTTCAAACTCAGTATAGAATTTAGTATGTACTTGTGTCCATTGTTTAAAATAAAGTGCATTTATTCTCAGCCCAAAAATATATATTGCAAAAGCATTTAAAAAGGGAGCAAATGAAACTCACCTTAGCAGCATATAAAGTTGTTCACCAAAATGTGATCGAAACTCGGATTACCAAATAACCGTAGATCTCAACCTAGAGAACATATGTTGGTCAATAAATGTCTATCAAGCTAGGTCAGGTCATAGTGTATAACAATCCTAATGCTCGAGATCGACATACGAAAGTTATCCAAAGTCGTTTCAAAAAGTCCATTTTGACAATAATTCAACAAAACGAGACGTGCCTTATATATGGATACATTTACTTGGCTGGTAATATTCAAAAATCCCATTTATCATTCTTACAAACAAGTTTCAAAAGCAATTTCAATCAATGTCAATCATAATTCAGTTGATCATATCTTTTAATTCGTTCACCGAAATTACGCGATTTCTAAATGAAAAGTTATTGATTTTTCGCCAGCTTTCCAAAAACATACATATCATATACCTTTTATCAGTAATATGTGTATTTAATTCGTGATTCATCATAACTGTTTAACGACAAAATTTAGCATACAAGTATGCATAAATATATATACTCGAGCACTAGACATGGATACACAATTAATGTATAAAAGATAAAATATGAGTGCTTACGTATCAATATTGAGATTCAATATTGTAGAAAAGTACGTAGACGCAACAGAGATGATAAACACTAGATTTGATTCACAAATATACCCTCGAACATTGCCCATAACCTCCTTGGCAATAACCCATAATTTCCTTAGCTCTATCCCGCTCAAAAACCCATTTTGAAGGTGACACGCTCATAACCTCGTCGTAGTATTTTAGGTATATATACTACTAATAATAATATGATAATAAGATTAATAATAATAATATTAATCTTAATAATAATAATAATAATAATAATAATAATAATAATAATAATAATAATAATAATAATAATAATAATAATAAAAATAATAATAATAATGTTTTACTGTAGCAAAATACGGTTTCACTGTAGCAAATAGTGTTTTACTGTAGCAAATAGTATTTTTCTGTAGCAAAGTCATTTTACTGTAGCAAATAGTGTTTTACTGTAGGAAAGTTGTTTTTACTTGTATATATATATATATATATATATATATATATATATATATATATATATATATATATATATATATATATATATATATATATATATATACATACATATAATTGTTCATGAATCGTCGAGAGCAGTCAAATGTAATGAAACAGTTCTAAAATTTTGAGATTCAACTTCATAGACTTTGCTTATCGTGTCGGAAACGTTAAATCATTTAAAGATAAAGTTTAAATTTGGTCAAAAATTTCCGGGTTGTCACATTTGTTGATGTAAATAACTAATGTATAGAGAAAAAAAAGTTATGCTCTACCTACACAACTACAAAACCACATCAGTCCAAATGTACCCGTAGCAACGCACGAGCCGTTCCATAACTTGTTAGAATCATACGGAGTACTAACTTGGAGGTCTTATCATGTATAGTTAGGGATGGCAATGGATTTAAAAAATCCGAGATCAGCCGATACCCGCGCCCGTGATGGGTGAATAAAATCCAAAAATTTTACCCACGGTGGGCGATGGATGTAATTTTGTACCCGCAGATGGGTCACGGGTGGGTGATGGATGTAATAGATCCGTTGCGGGTAAAATCCGATCCGAAAATCCGTAATACCCGTTTGAATAATCCGCGGATATACCCATTCTAAATGAGTGAAAATAACTCTAGGAATTCGTCAACGTACTTTATGATTAGTTTTAGCAACTAAATTTTAATTGTTAATTTTAAACATTCTAACTTCGCATATATTAGTAAGAAAAGTATAACTAATATTATAGGTTTTCTCATTTTATTATATCATAAACATGAATATATTATTGGATGATGTTTTTATGTCACTTTGAATTACGTAATGATATTTATTTTTGAATATTTTAATTTACATCTACTTTATGAATAAGATCCGCGGGTAAACCTGTGACCCGCGAATATCCGTGAATACCGGTGATGGATTAAAAATAAATTCGTTAACCAAGATCCGCAAATTAATGAATCGTTAAAAAATCCGCGGGTGATGGATGCAGAGGATTCGCGCCCACGACCCGCGGGTGGCATTCCTATGTATAGTTGCATATCTGACCAATGCTTGTTTAATTAATTATAAGCCAAGTAGAGCATAATGTAACGACCCAACTCGTTATCCAACCGAAAGCACAACTAATTTTTTTTTTTTGAGTGACAGTGTATCTGGACGGCGTCCAATAATCTGGACGGCGTCCAGCTCTGAAAGACAGGACGGCGTCCAAGGATGTTGGACGGCGTCCAAATGAACTAAAACTGACTGATCTGTTTTCCAATTCACGCGAGCGAAAAACCCGCTTCCCAACACTTTAAAATTAAACGGTTTTCAAAACATGTTACGATAGTTAAAACTAAGAGATTTCCATCATAAAACCAAGTTTTACAACACCGAGCCCACATCGACACAAATTACGTTAAAGTAGCAATTTCGACCCAAATGAGTTTAAGTTCCAAACAAAACTACGAGCATGATGTTTGGGGATAAACTACCCAAATCCTAGGCCGAATCCAAATATGATGCAAGCAAGCATCAAAAGGGGAAATCATCTAATCCCGAGCATACCCTTGCCACGTCCGCCTCCGAACCTAAAAATGTAAACAACGAGAGGGTAAGCTAATGCTTAGTGAATGCAATACTTACACGCATACATACATAATTCAATCACTTGCATACGCCTACACAAACAATATAATATCATTAGCAAACCGCAATAAACGTATAATCGTACGTACAACAAGTCAACACCATTAGCATAGAGACCTCAACAATAGAACGTACAATACTAGTGAAGCTTACACACCCCAACATGCACAATACCGACATTCGACTCGATGTTGGCCGATGAAGAGCGGTGGGTCAAATACGTTAACCACTCACCACCCATCGCAACGCGTACGTGGCCGACGAAGAGCGGTAGGTCAAATACGTTAACCACTCACCACTACGCACCATGAGGCCGACGAAAAGTGCAACCGAAACGTTAACACTTACCTCAATCACAAGGATGGCCGACGAAAAGCCTAACCTCTTACCATCCTACGATAAGTGGCCAACGAAGAGCGGATCCCTAAATGGATAACACTCACCACTTACCCCAACACATATATGTGGCCGACGAAGAGCGATAGGTCAAACATTAATCACTCGCCACATAACCAAACATACACATGTGACCGACGAAGAGTGATAGGTCGAGTATTAATCACCCGTCACATAACCAAACACACACATGTGATCAACGAAGAGCGATAGGTCAAACATTAATCACTCATCACATGCTCTCCGATCGTGGTAGACAAAGAGTCATTCCTTCCGGATATCACTCACCACATAACGCAAACCAAATATAGCCAACGAAGAGCTATCCATACGGATATCACTCACTATATTTTCCAACCCAATTGTGGTCCCCGAAAAGTGAATCCTAACGGATATCACTTACCACGCCGCACACAAGCAACCAAATTATATACATAAACGTATAAATATTTCACTCACCTCGATTACTTGAAAAGCAATCCCGTTTGAGCTCCGAATCGTCCAAATGCAAATCACCTAAGTAATTCACGACAAATAAGCTAAACACTCTAGCTTATATCCAAAACACCAATAAGTGCAATATTGACCCATTTGCACTTACTTCCACTTTGACTAAGTCAAATCTCGCCCAAAACAGCCATAATCACAATCGACAAGTGATTATGTTCCAACAACTCATTTTACTCAAGGTTTCATCATCAAAACACATTACTTGTATCATTTGACACAAAACCCATTTTGACCTAATCTCAAGTCAAAACACCCATTTTGCAAGCTTATACAATTAATCACTTATAACCTAAGTTAACTAGTGATATTAACACCCGAACATGATTATCAACTAATCAATTTCATTATCCAACCCAAAACCCACCAACAATGGTCATCAACACCATTTACTAGTTAAATCACCCATTTATCAACTAGTGGGTCTTATTCAAGAACACACAATCAAAACCCTAACTATGAATATCAAATCCAACAAATGAAATTCTGAGTTAGAACTTACCAATACTACCACAACGTAGCTGAGAACGAAAGGAACAACTTTAAAACCCGAGCTTTTGTGAGAATCCAACTCCTTTTTCTCTAAATCAAGCTCTCTCTCTCTCACTAAAAGTGAGTTTCTCTTACTAGGGTTTGAAGAGGGTGTTTGTGTGGGTGAAATGTGATCCACAATGGTCAATGGATCAGCTTTGAAGGCTCTAAACTGATACCCAAGTGAAATTACCAAAATACCCATATTTAAAACAAAACTAACAGCTAGCCCGTCAGTACGTTTGGACGGCGTCCAAACTTGCTGGACGGCGTCCAGTCTTTTTTTGGTGGACGGCGTCCCATGATTTAGACGGCGTCCCACTAGCTGAACAGAACAGGGTCTTACAACTCTCCCCCACTTAAATTGGATCACGTCCCCATGATCCTCGCCACTTAACTAACAGGACCCACACTCTAAGGTCCTCCGACATACGTCCAAATTCGATGTCCACAACAATTCCCGCAAATCCGAAGATTTCGCTCAAATCCTTTAGGCGACTTTACTCAAAAGTTACCCTTCCGATCTAAATCATCATCCGTGGTTTACCAAATCTACCAAACCGAGCACTAAGTCTCGCTTCGTCCCCAAACCGAAACAAATTCACGCCTCGACCGCATGACAAACACATGCTAACATTCCAAATCTCGTACCGAGTTAGCATTCCCTTTAGCGTACCATCATCATGTACATCGCTAAAGTAACAACACACCAAAAATATGGCCAACAAACATCACAATGGAGCCGACGAAAAGTGAATCCTCACGATTGGATACCACTTACCCCACATTCTTACGCGTACGTGGCCGACGAAAAGCGGTAGATCAAACGTTAACCACTTACCACTACGCAACAAGAGGCCGACAAAAAGCGCATCCTTACAGATCACACTTACCTCTCCTCACACATGGCCAAACAAAAGCGATTCCTAACGGAAAACGCATTCCACACAACAATAAGTAGCCGGTGAAAAGTGAATCCTAACGGATAACACTTACTACTTATCACACCTCAAACGTGGCCGACGAAAAGTGAATCCTCACCATTGGATAACACTTGCCAAAACACACACAACAAGCTAAGTATATATGCATACTTAGAATCATTCCACTCGACTTGGAATTTCCCGCACACGAACCATACGTATGCACAACATCGCTATCACGATCGCGCAAATCATGACCTATATCACGCATAGGTTCAAGAATACATTTCTCTAAAAGAGAAATTGGCATACCATCCCTCGATTACGGGACCCTACTTTGCTCAAAGAGCCCGCCCATTTGTCTCTTAATGAGCTTAACCACATTACCACCTCAAGTAGTAATTCACATCCAAACCAATAAATACAATTTAACCAAAAATGTACTTTACCGCAAATTGACCAATCTAGGTCCCGAAACTAACTCCGGATCTACCATGAGCATCATCCGAAGTTTCACACTAAAACCTCCTCGTGTGGGAGTGTAACGCCCCCATTTGGAATTACATTCCATAACCACATCGTCGTGGTAACAACATCCCGCGATAATTACCACATTCTAAAATACGTGACCAATCTAACCATCGGTCATAGTACCCGAATTCCCAAGAATTCATTTCGCACACTAGAAATTGACGCTCACCATCACCCGTTGGCGTCATTTAAGCCATGACAAAAAGCCAGCACAACACACACCTTATACAACCGGACAATGCTACCAAAAGGTAGACTTTTCTAACCATTGGGTTCACACGACCCATTACCACATCTTGCTCCAACCTTGAGCATACAAAGGATCTTACCCTATCCTTAGTCACTTCGAAGGAAGAGTTCATCACCAATTACACAAACTTTATTCTTGCAGTCCTCCGATTGCCATAGCTTGTTAAAGTTCCACCTAGTCACTCATGTACCTAAGGGTTTCTCTCCGGTACCCTAAGTACAATGTAACCACAACATTGCCGGAGTCGAACATTACGCTTGCAGGTATGAAAGAGGCACCTGACATCGCGTCACTTAGACTCCATTGCCAACATTCATCAAGACTGAAGGACTCGACTTCGTGGGTTCCATTCATCCGATGTCACCCATCACAACACTAAAGTGACCTTAAGTCATCCGCACCCGACGAAACTCATGTTTCATCAATTACGACACAAAAATGACTACGCGCGACCAAAACAACACCAAAGCCCATTCTCATGGCTTGGTAAAAAAAAAAAACTCTCGCCCAATACTAAGGAATGCTCGGAAGCACCAAGTCTTACGCCCTTCGCCCGTCAATCCGACCGTCATCATAGGGTAATTCCATAAGGAACGCTACCCTTCATTACACTACGCACTAACACAAAATGCATTAAAAAAAATCATAAGTACATTTCGAAAGAAATATCGAAAAGTACCTGAACATCGTCGTCAAGTTCTCATGCATCACCAACTAGTTCCGGACACGCCGAATTTCGGTGTCCCTCTTTTCGACAATTGAAACATGTAACCTTGTTAGACTTCGCATTCGTACATTCGCGCGACAAATGACCCCGTTTTCTGTAATTATAACACGTGGGTATAAAACCACCGGTACCACTCTTCTTCACGCTTCCGACACCCTCGGAAACACTCTTACTCTTTTGTTCGAAAGCATCGTAGTTTTGGACTTTCGTTTACTAACATCGAAACCACTCCTTTTCAGGATAAGCATCTCAAAACCCTTCGCCATTTCAAACAACTCATCAAAAGTTTTCACCGAGTTCCTACTAATCTTCTCTTGGTAATGATCGTTCAAGGTTCGGTAAAAGTCTTCCTTCAACATGTGGTCATTCCCAACGTATTCCGGGCAAAATTGGGTCTTCGATAAGAAAACAGATTTGAGAGTGTTTAAATCCATTGACCCTTGCCTCAAAGCAAGCAACTCGTCCTTAAGCTTAGAAAGATCGGTCGAAGTTCGATATTCCTTGAAAAATTCCGTTTTGAACTCGTCCCATGTGAACTCCATACATTGTTCCTCACCATAGAGTTGGATTTTCGTATCCCACCACAACTTGGCGTCACCCCTCAACATACTACTACCATACCTCGTCCTCTTATCGAGAGGGCACTCACTAGTATGAAAATCCCCCTCCATATCGGAGATCCAACGATTGCTCTTTAGCGGATCTCGTTCACCATCAAAAGAGAAGTTGAGCATCCTTGAAGTTTTTGTAGTAGAAGTCTCGCCTTCCTATTTTATCTTCGTGGAGAACAACCTTAACTTGTTCCTTGACTAGATTGACTACTTGCTCGTTAATCGTATCTAAGAACATCTTTTTAACGTCCTCTAGAAACTCCGCCTTTTGACGCTTAAAGATGGCCTCAATCTTGGCCGTGAACTCGGAGTCCTCGCCTTGATCACCATTATCATGTCCGTTCCTCGTCTTCATTCTAAGAAATGAACTCGGTTAGGAGCGCAACACAAATAAATTATATACACCGTCGCGAACAATAATCACAATCAAATAAATACGCCACCGTTCGCACATCCCATCTAGTTCAATACTTGTTGTACATCACTTACTTGACTTGGCTTGTAACCGTAATAATGGTCGCGAAGCATTATTACGCTCACACGCCATGCCTAGCTCATGAATACAACAACCATCTCGCTAGATGTTCAACACAAAACAACATGATTAGTAACAACATAATCAATACATAGCTAGTTCACCTACAATCTAAGGCACTAGCTAAAACCCGAGCCGACCAGTAATCCTACAAGTCCCGTAACAAATAAGCACACACAAAAAGTCTAAGTCTAGGAGCCTATCTCAAGTCACCTAAATCCCTTAGACCATGCTCTGATACCACTTGTAACGACCCAACCCGTTATCCAACCGAAAACACAACTAATTTTTTTTTTTGAGTGACAGTGTATCTGGACGGCGTCCAGCTCTGAAAGACAGGACGGCGTCCAAGGATGTTGGACGGCGTCCAAATGAACTAAAACTGACTGATCTGTTTTCCAATTCACGCGAGCGGAAAACCCGCTTCCCGACACTTTTAAATTAAACGGTTTTAACAACATGTTACGATAGTTAAAACTAAGAGATTTCCATCATAAAACCAAGTTTTACAACACCGGGCCCACATCGACCCAAATTACGTTAAAGTAGCAATTTCGACCCAAATGAGTTTAAGTTCCAAACAAAACTACGAGCATGATGTTTGGGGATAAACTACCCAAATCCTAGGCCGAATCCAAATATAATCCAAGCAAGCATTAAAAGGGGAAATCATCTAATCCCGAGCATACCCTTGCCACGTCCGCCTCCGAACCTAAAAATGTAAACAACGAGAGGGTAAGCTAATGCTTAGTGAATGCAATACTTATACGCATACATACATAATTCAATCACTTGCATACACCTACACAAACAATACAATATCATTAGCAAACCGCAATAAACGTATAATCGTACGTACAACAAGTCAACACCATTAGCATAGAGACCTCAACAATAGAACGTACAATACTAGTGAAGCTTACACACCCCAACATGCACAATGCCGGCATTCGACTCGATGGTGGCCGACGAAGAGCGGTGGGTCAAATACGTTAACCACTCACCACCCATCGCAACGCGTACGTGGTCGACGAAGAGCGGTAGGTCAAATACGTTAACCACTCACCACTACGCACCATGAGGCTGACGAAAAGTGCAACCGAAACGTTAACACTTACCTCAATCACAAGGATGGCCGACGAAAAGCGTAACCGCTTACCATCCTACGATAAGGGGCCAACTAAGAGCGGATCCCTAAACGGATAACACTCACCACTTACCCCAACACATATATGTAGCCGATGAAGAGCGATAGGTCAAACATTAATCACTCGCCACATAACCAAACATACACATGTGACCGGCGAAGAGTGATAGGTTGTAAAGACCCGTCCTTATCCACCTGGACAAAGTCTTCAACATTTAGTTCCATTACGATGATCGACTCCAAGTAATGTCTTTAGTATGAGCTAATGCACAGCGGAAGACTTAATTCGTACCTGAGAATAAACATGCTTTAAAACGTCAACATAAAGTTGGTGAGATATATAGGTTTGATGCTAGCAGCGTTATAACTATGGACCACAAGATTTCATATAGATAAACATAATACACTCGCAAGTGTATGTAAAAGTAGTTGAGCACTTGGTAACCATACTTAACATTTAAATCATCGCAGCATATTCTTAAATAATCGCTACACCGTACCAAGTGTAGTATACAGAAACGAAGTACTGTGCAACCGTTGAAAACTGGTCGTCCAGCCCGGTTGGGGTTGTCAGGCCCGATAGATCTATCAACAGGATTCGGGTTTACGCTCCTCACGTAAATATTAGCTACCAAGTATAAAGAGATATGCTATGGTACAACTCAACGTAGAATTTATATTTTTGATCACTTGTGTCCATAACGTAAATCGTTTATAAAAACACAGCCATGTATTCTCAGCCCAAAATATTTAGAGTTAAAAGGGAACTATATACTCACCATACTGTATTTTGTAGTAAAAATACATATAACATCATTGAACAAGTGTAAGGTTGGCCTTGGATTCACAAACCTAGATCATTTGTATATATATATATTAAAATAAATAATCGTAATTAAACAAATGTATACATATTATTTTTATGTATTAAGTTTAATATTCCTATATATATGATTTTATTATTACTTATATTACATTAGGATACATATTTGATTTTTAATTAATGTTATTAGTTAAAAACGAAATGTTAAGTAGTATTAGTATACTTTATATATAGTAATTATATATATATATATATATATATATATATCTTTTGTTTTGTAAAATTATTATTTGTAATAATAATAATAATACTGATAGTGGTAATTTTAGTAAAAATGATAATTTAACTAATAATGTTAATGTAAAATAATACTCCTAGCAAAATTAATTGTAAAGGTATGTTTAATAATAGTTATCGTTTTGATAGAAATTTTTAATGATCGTATAATCAATAATACTAAAATTAATAATGATAAAATAAATGATAATTTTGTTAAAAATGTTAATTTTAATAAAATGATACCTTTTTAAAATTGATAATAATTATAATGATAATTTGTAAAAATAATGATAAAAATAAAAATAATAATAATAATAATAATAATAATAATAATAATAATAATAATAATAATAATAATAATAATAATAATAATAATAATAATTACAATAAAAAGAACTACCTTCTTTGAGGATGGCTTAAAAAAAATAGAAGTCTCTAAGAGAGACTCGAACCCGTGACCTCTCAAAACTAAACAACACTCTATACCATTTACTCTGTCTCGTTTTTCTGATTTATCTCGATAACTAAACTATATATCCCGTCCGTTTTCTTTTTGGCCCAACAAATATTAAAAGCTATCGGCCCAATCTGAAATCAAGAGCCCAACAATCGATTTTTTTTATGTACACTAACAGATCCGTGATTTTAGCAAGTTAATTGCGACAGGAAAACACAGGTAGGGCAGTTTATAATCAATCATCATCATCCTTATCTTACAGTTACTGTGGCATCGTTATAAAAACAGAAAGGCTAAAGTCGAATTCTGGTAACAATCGTTTTCCTCTTTTTCTTTTTCATAAACGCTTAAAAGTAAACAGGATGCAGTCCTTTTCATCTTATCATTATTGTTCAATCATCTTCACCATTTTATTATCGAAATCATCATCTTCATTCGTGTAATAGGAAAACAAAACAGTCATCATCTTCTCTCTCTTCGTTACAGTCTGCAGGTTAACGGGGTGGTGTCATCGGTTCAAAACAGAAAAGAAAACGCAATAGGGTTTTGCTGCAATTCGAACCAGAAAACAAGAATGAGTAATAGCAGCAACAACAGTTTTGGTTTTAGTTGTGTTTCGAACGGAAACAGAAGTATTGCAGCAATTGATGAAGGTTACAACAAGTAAAGTGAAGCGAAAGTATGATGGGTTTCAATTGAAACAGAAAACAAATGGGTTTCATTTGGGTGTCGAATAGAAACCAAAGAAAACAACAAGTTACGGTTATATTTTATGGTGGTTCGTGATTCAGCAACCAGGAAAACGGAAGTATAACAGTACTATGTAACGAAGAGGATGATGGTTCTTGGTTTAAGGTTAGGAGAGAGAGAAGAGAGAGAGAGTTGTGATCAAATGGTTGGGTGTTCTTCATGATGATAATAATGATTGAGGTTCTCGGTGGTTTGAGGTTCACGATCAAAGAAGAAGAAGGAGAGGGAAAAAAAATAAAAACAGAAAGCAGATGTGTATCAATAAGGGAATCAGTTTTTTTTTTTTATAATGCAAGTGTCAGACCAAAGTTCACAAGGGAATAGAAACCAGGGAAAAAAAATAGCAGATTATGACAGAATAAAAAAAATCGCGTGATATATCTGTATCTACCTTCAGTATTTTATACAGATTATTTATAATTATAAATATATTAATAAATATAATTCCATTAATAAAAATAATATAAATACTAATAATAATAATAATAAATATATATTACTAATGATAGTAGCTCATAATAATACAAAAAAAAATGTTAATAATAATAATAATATATAATAGAAATGCTAGTAATAATAAAGATATAATAATTTACATGTTTTAAATTTTTTTATATCAATATATAATATATATGTATATAATAATAATAAGACAGACATTAATATTAATATTTACTGATAATAATGAAAGTAATATTAGTATAAAATTTTATATCTTACTTGTAATTATGTTAACCTTACATATATTATTTATTTATTATATGTAATAATTTACATTGGTAGAAATTCCATATATATATATATATTTTTTTTTCATGTAAATATATTTATATATCAACAATTAATTATTTATTATCTATAGGTTTAATTTAAATTTAATAAATTTTATTTTATTACCCAACATATTATATATACCCTTATATTTATATTTATATATATTTATTTACATATTTATTTACACGCAATGGTTCGTGAATCGTCAGGCTTGGTCAAAAGGTTAACTGATTATCCAAATATAGATTTCAAACTTTCTAGACTTAACATTAAGATTTTTGCTTATCGGGTCGGAAACATATAGAGATTAGGGTTTAAATTTGGTCGGAAATTTCCGGGTCGTTACAGTACCCACCCGTTAAAGAAATTTCGTCCCCGAAATTTGGTAGAGGTTGTCATAAATAACAATAGGAATGTTTTCATGACGAATATGAGGTAATAATAGAGTTTTATCATTATTGGAAGATATGGATAAAACGATTCGATCATGTGAAGCGCACGAGTGAAGCTATCACAAATGAGTGAAATGAATAGATAAATATATTAGTTTTAACCGATGACATGGTTAGGATTGATTTCCGGATTTTAAGGGATTTAAAGAAAATCTTACGTAATAAGATTTGATTTTTCAGCGATCAGGATCTTATTTGATTTAATGCGGCAATCCGTTTTGATTTCTCCGTCGGATATATTATTATAAATTCACCCCCTTCTCTTCCTTATTTCCATACCTCACATCTTCTATTCTTTCCTCCTTGATTTATACTTTAAAGTATTCTTTTAAATGCTCCATCCCGTTCAAATTCTTGTTATACTTCTAACTTTTATATCTTTCATTCTTCTCTTTCATCTGCCGCCAGAAGAATCTATTCACTTTTATGATTTCCTTGGAATTATAATGTTTCTAATTTTCTCGTGTCTTTACGTTGCAATACGTATTGATATACACGGTTTGTAGTTTCTGGGTGATTGTTGGGTTTTATATCTTTCCTTATACTTCGATGTCCTCGTTCTTGTTTTCTATAATCATTGTCATCCACAGCTAATGCTTTCTCCTATTTGCTGCGATCTATACCCCAAATTTTCTATTTCGAAGCTTCATTCTTTCGTTTCCTCTTTCCTACTTCGAGTCAAGCGAGTAATGGTCCGGAATTCGTAGGTATGAAATTCGAAGTGAACATAGTTAATGTTCTAAGAAAGAAATGGTAATGGCACGATTTTTGACTTGTAAAATTACTAGAATATCCTGGAAAAGACCGAATCACCAAGAAAAATATTTTTCTTGATATGTTTAGATATTTGATAGAATGTAAGAGCCGTGTAACATGGCACATGATGATGGTACTGTGAATCATCACATTCCATTAGAAACGCAACATGACTTACTGTAATATAATGAAGTTGATCAAGTTTCATTATATTATACTAATTCACGCATCAGTTCCCAACACTGCTTCAAAACATTCATATTTTAAACTTGAAGATTTCAGAATTTAGAAACTAACACAGTTTCTTTTATGTTGTAACGCAGATATTACGGGGAGATAGATGATTGCAGATAGGAATAGTTGTGAAAATATCTTTAGAAATATGTAGAATATGTATAGCGGAAAATATGAAGATATCTTATAATATCTAAGATAAGATGATGATGAATAATATCATCTGAAAAAGTTTAGAATAAGGAGTAGGGTTCATACTGACGGTTTCAACAGACACTGAATTATTTGCATTATTTGAAGGCAGGTTCATTCCTTGTATTTGTTCCTTGTTTCCTTCACGGTTAGCTCAATCCATTTTTCAGCACTAAATTTTCTATCGAGCGTTCCTAACATTCCCTTCTTTATCATCAAACTTTTGGCCATTTAGGCCATCTAAAATTTTACTGTTTCCTCTGCATTTAATGCAGTCATATCTGAATCGTCGATTATCAATCCGAGGTGTTTTTGGGCGAATTGTGTTTTTAGATGATTAAATGCTGATGATAACATGGCGGAGTATGAAAGGTTCCCCGGTAACGATGAGGAAAACCAATCGTATATATCAAAGTTATAATAAGACTTATTCGAATGAAAGGTCGAAGTTGTTCTGCTGAAGCTGTGACAAAATTGGCTACTTTGAAAAGGAATCGTAAGGTTGTTTTTGCTAATAAATGCTAAAGAATTCGTCGCGGTACGTGTTAAACTATGACTTTGGGTTCAAGAGTTTTTCATGTGTATAGATCTTTTCTTCTGTAGATGAAGTGCGGTCGGTTCAACTTCTCGATTGAGGTATTTTCAAGAATCCTGATAGGTTTGTACGCGGATTGTAAACGTCGAGATACAAATGAGGTTTAGGATGAAATCAAGTGGCAAACTTGAAGAATTGTTTAGTTTCATATGTTATAATCAATATTTTAATTCATTTTAATTGTCCAAAGTTAGCAGTCCAATAGTCCAGTTGTCCACTAGTCCAATATATTCATATATAATTTAATATATAATATTCGAATTAATTAATACGTATCGTGACCCGTGTACCGGTCTCAGTATTGATCACAACTCAAACCATATATATATTTTGAAATCAATGTCAACCCTGTATAGCCAACTCCAACATTCACATATAGAGTGTCTATGGTTGTTCCGAAATATATATATATAGATGGGTCGATATGATAGGTCAAAACCTTGTATACGTGTCCCGTTATTTAAAGTGCGTAAAATAAATAACAGAACTTAAATGACAATAAATTAAATTGCGATAAAATGTAATACGGAATTAACAGTTAGCTGGGAACAGTTAACTAGGAACAGTTAGCGTGGATTCCTAACAGAATTTCTCATAATTAATTTGTTTGTTTCTAACACTTTTTATTTTGTCCAATGTTTTCTTCATTATGCCACTTGTTGGATTCTGATAGATAAAAATCCAAATATGAAATTTGAATAAAAATGGTTATTCGGTGGTGAACAGATACGAATATCGGTGGTTGTAAGTAGAATAGCAAATGACCGTTGAATCAGATTCGAAGAATATACACTGTAACTTATTAATGTGAGATCTAAATATTCCTCGGGTACTACCTACCCGTTAAAATATTTTCATCATTAACAGTTTGTACGAAAGAATTTTTAATTACAATCTTTATGAAAATATACTTGTATATATATTTTCTTCAGATGTAATCATGGATCTAATGAGTCAATAAGATATTGAAATTTTTTTTTTTTTTGATTTATCGTTAATACTTGATTACATGATCTCTAAAACATTAAAGATTACATAATTACCATGTCGAACGAAGATAAATGAGATAGAACGATAAGTAAAGCGAAGATAATTGATATAGAATGATATGTAAAACGAAGATCATACTCGAAGTACAGATAGTGATATTGAGGTGTGTGATGTTGAGGTTTACGACGCGGTTGTGGTTGAGGGTGATATGGGTACTGTCGGTGTTGATGATGGTGGTACGGATTATGCTGCTGGTGCTGCTGCTGGTGTTTGTAACCTTCGCACCATATTCTCCAAAGCCGTCACGCGAGCGCGAAGTTCGTTAACTTCTGCTAGTACACCGGGATGATTGGTGGTTGGAGTGAGCGAATGAACAAGATCTGAAATATGGGATAGTATATAATCGTGACGAGATACTCTAGAAATGAGAGAGAAAATGGTTTCTCGAACAGGTTCGCCGGTAAGTGCTTCAGGTTCATCGCCAAGAGGGCAATTTGGTGGATGGAAGGGATCACCCTCTTCATGTCTCCAGTGACTTAGTATATTACGAACCCACCCCCAATTCATCCAGAATAGATGATGGGAGATTGGTTGATCCATTCCGGTGACGCTGCCTTCGGAGCTTGAATGAAAATCCATATCGGCATAGCTGTCATAATCTGAGGAATTCGAACTAGATGCGGAATCCATCTTGTATAATCGGAAAAATGAATTTTTGGTATGAAATAGATTATAGAAGTTAGATTTGGTACTCTTCAATACATACTTTACATATGTATATATAATACCAAAATCCAGTAAATTACGGAGAATCTTTGAAAAGATGTCAACCAAAGTCCAAAGTAACAGATATGCTAAGATATGAATTTTGTCTATACACTATCGATGCACTAAATGCAATAAGACGTGTCCAGACTTATGAATGATAAGCAGACAATTCCCTAAGGATGATAAGCAAATAATTTACGACTAGAAATGATAAGCAAAACTTTTGACATGCAGGTACGGTCGAAGTCCAGACTCATTAATGTATCCTAACAGCTACTAGTTAGACACACTAATGCAAGACCTGATTCACTAAGACCACCGCTCTGATACCACCTGTAAAGACCCGTCCTTATCCACCTGGACAAAGTCTTCAACATTTGGTTCCATTACGATGATCGACTCCAAGTAATGTCTTTAGTATGAGCTAATGCACAGCGGAAGACTTAATTCGTACCTGAGAATAAACATGCTTTAAAACGTCAACATAAAGTTGGTGAGATATATAGGTTTGATGCTAGCAGCGTTATAACTATGGACCACAAGATTTCATATAGATAAACATAGTACACTCGCAAGTGTATGTAAAAGTAGTTGAGCACTTGGTAACCATACTTAACATTTAAATCATCGCAGCATATTCTTAAATAATCGCTACACCGTACCAAGTGTAGTATACAGAAACGAAGTACTGTGCAACCGTTGAAAACTGGTCGTCCAGCCCGGTTGGGGTTGTCAGGCCCGATAGATCTATCAATAGGATTCGCGTTTACGCTCCTCACGTAAATATTAGCTACCAAGTATAAAGAGATATGCCATGGTACAACTCAACGTAGAATTTATATTTTTGATCACTTGTGTCCATAACGTAAATCGTTTATAAAAACACAGCGCATGTATTCTCAGCCAAAAATATTTAGAGTTAAAAGGGAACTATATACTCACCATACTGTATTTTGTAGTAAAAATACATATAACATCATTGAACAAGTGTAAGGTTGGCCTTGGATTCACAAACCTAGATCATTTGTATATATATATTAAAATAAATAATCGTAATTAAACAAATGTATACATATTATTTTTATGTATTAAGTTTAATATTCCTATATATATGATTTTATTATTACTTATATTACATTAGGATACATATTTGATTTTTAATTAATGTTATTAGTTAAAAACGAAATGTTAAGTAGTATTAGTATACTTTATATATAGTAATTATATATATATATATATATATATATATATATATATATATATATATATATATATATATATATATATATATATATATATATATATATATATATATATATATATATATCTTTTGTTTTGTAAAATTATTATTTGTAATAATAATAATAATACTGATAGTGGTAATTTTAGTAAAAATGATAATTTAACTAATAATGTTAATGTAAAATAATACTCTTAGCAAAATTAATTGTAAAGGTATGTTTAATAATAGTTATCGTTTTGATAGAAATTTTTAATGATCGTATAATCAATAATACTAAAATTAATAATGATAAAATAAATGATAATTTTGTTAAAAATGTTAATTTTAATAAAATGATACCTTTTTAAAATTGATAATAATTATAATGATAATTTGTAAAAATAATGATAAAAATAATAATAATAATAATAATAATAATAATAATAATAATAATAATAATAATAATAATAATAATAATAATAATAATAATAATAATAATAATAATAATAATTACAATAAAAAGAACTACCTTCTTTGAGGATGGCTTAAAAAAAATAGAAGTCTCTAAGAGAGACTCGAACCCGTGACCTCTCGAAACTAAACAACACTCTATACCATTTACTCTGTCTCGTTTTTCTGATTTATCTCGATAACTAAACTATATATCCCGTCCGTTTTCTTTTTGGCCCAACAAATATTAAAAGCTATCGGCCCAATCTGAAATCAAGAGCCCAACAATCGATTTTATTTTATGTACACTAACAGATCCGTGATTTTAGCAAGTTAATTGCGACAGGAAAACACAGGTAGGGCAGTTTATAATCAATCATCATCATCCTTATCTTACAGTTACTGTGGCATCGTTATAAAAACAGAAAGGCTAAAGTCGAATTCTGGTAACAATCGTTTTCCTCTTTTTCTTTTTCATAAACGCTTAAAAGTAAACAGGATGCAGTCCTTTTCATCTTATCATTATTGTTCAATCATCTTCACCATTTTATTATCGAAATCATCATCTTCATTCGTGTAATAGGAAAACAAAACAGTCATCATCTTCTCTCTCTTCGTTACAGTCTGCAGGTTAACGGGGTGGTGTCATCGGTTCAAAACAGAAAAGAAAACGCAATAGGGTTTTGCTGCAATTCGAACCAGAAAACAAGAATGAGTAATAGCAGCAACAACAGTTTTGGTTTTAGTTGTGTTTCAAACGGAAACAGAAGTATTGCAGCAATTGATGAAGGTTACAACAAGTAAAGTGAAGCGAAAGTATGATGGGTTTCAATTGAAACAGAAAACAAATGGGTTTCATTTGGGTGTCGAACAGAAACCAAAGAAAACAACAAGTTACGGTTATATTTTATGGTGGTTCGTGATTCAGCAACCAGGAAAACGGAAGTATAACAGTACTATGTAACGAAGAGGATGATGGTTCTTGGTTTAAGGTTAGGAGAGAGAGAAGAGAGAGAGAGTGGTGATCAAATGGTTGGGTGTTCTTCATGATGATAATAATGATTGAGGTTCTCGGTGGTTTGAGGTTCACGATCAAAGAAGAAGAAGGAGAGGGAAAAAAAATAAAAACAGAAAGCAGATGTGTATCAATAAGGGAATCAGTTTTTTTTTTTTATAATGCAAGTGTCAGACCAAAGTTCACAAGGGAATAGAAACCAGGGAAAAAAAATAGCAGATTATGACAGAATAAAAAAAATCGCGTGATATATCTGTATCTACCTTCAGTATTTTATACAGATTATTTATAATTATAAATATATTAATAAATATAATTCCATTAATAAAAATAATATAAATACTAATAATAATAATAATAAATATATATTACTAATGATAGTAGCTCATAATAATACAAAAAAAAAATGTTAATAATAATAATAATATATAATAGAAATGCTAGTAATAATAAAGATATAATAATTTACATGTTTTAAATATTTTTATATCAATATATAATATATATGTATATAATAATAATAAGACAGACATTAATATTAATATTTACTGATAATAATGAAAGTAATATTAGTATAAAATTTTATATCTTACTTGTAATTATGTTAACCTTACATATATTATTTATTTATTATATGTAATAATTTACATTGGTAGAAATTCCATATATATATATATATTTTTTTTCATGTAAATATATTTATATATCAACAATTAATTATTTATTATCTATAGGTTTAATTTAAATTTAATAAATTTTATTTTATTACCCAACATATTATATATACCCTTATATTTATATTTATATATATTTATTTACATATTTATTTACACGCAATGGTTCGTGAATCGTCAGGCTTGGTCAAAAGGTTAACTGATTATCCAAATATAGATTTCAAACTTTCTAGACTTAACATTAAGATTTTTGCTTATCGGGTCGGAAACATATAGAGATTAGGGTTTAAATTTGGTCGGAAATTTCCGGGTCGTTACATAGGTCGAGTATTAATCACCCGTCACATAACCAAACACACACATGTGACCAACGAAGAGCGATAGGTCAAACATTAATCACGCATCACATGCTCCGCCTTCAATCGTGGTCGACAAAGAGTCATTCCTTCCGGATATCACTCACCACATAACGCAAACCAAATATAGCTAACGAAGAGTTATCCATACGGATATCACTCACTATATTTTCCAACCCAATTGTGGTCCCCGAAAATTGTATCCTAACGGATATCACTTACCACGCCGCACACAAACAACCAAATTATATACATAAACGTATAAATATTCCACTCACCTCGATTACTTGAAAAGCAATCCCGTTTGAGCTCCGAATCGTCCAAATGCAAATCGCCTAAGTAATTCACGACAAATAAGCTAAACACTCTAGCTTATATCCAAAACACCAATAAGTGAAATATTGACCCATTTGCACTTACTTCCACTTTGACTAAGTCAAATCTCGCCCAAAACGCCCATAATCACAATCGACTAGTGACTATGTTCCAACAACTCATTTTACTCAAGGTTTCATCATCAAAACACATTACTTGCATCATTTGACACAAAACCCATTTTGACCTAATCTCAAGTCAAAACACCCATTTTGCAAGCTTATACAATTAATCACTTATAACCTAAGTTAACTAGTGATTGTAACACTCGAACATGATTATCAACTAATCAATTTTATCATCCAACCCAAAACCCACCAACAATGGTCATCAACACCATTTACTAGTTAAATCACCCATTTATCAACTAGTGGGTCTTATTCAAGAACACACAATCAAAACCCTAACTTTGAATATCAAATCCAACAAATGAAATTCGGAGTTAGAACTTACCAATACTACCACAACGTAGCCGAGAACGAAAGGAATAACTTTAAAACCCGAGCTTTGGTGAGAATCCAACTCCTTCTTCTCTAAATCAAGCTTTCTCTCACTAAAAGTGAGTTTCTCTCACTAGGGTTTTGTGTGGGTGAAAGGTGATCCACAATGGTCAATGGATCAGCTTTGAAGGCTCCAAACCGACACCCAAGTGAAATTACCAAAATGCCCATATTTAAAACAAAACCAACAGCTGGCCCGTCAGTACGTTTGGACGGCGTCCAAACTTGCTGCACGGCGTCCAGTATTTCTTTAGTGGACGGCGTCCCATGATTTGGACGGCGTCCCACTAGCTGAACAGAACAGGGTCTTACACATAATTCCTTATTTTAAAAATAAATAAGTTAAATTTAAAACTAAAAAAGTAATATAATAATTATAATTATTATCTTCATCATATATTTGTATATTTTTTGTTTTTAAATTCTCGCTATAATTTTCATGATTATCAAAGATGCGGTTACGCATATGTTTTACCCGCACAATTATGCGTGCATCAAAGGTGCGCATAATGAATTTAGCGTAGTACACAAACACAACTCACAATATGCCATCTTAGGTACACTATAAATAGAAATGTCATTTAAAGGTTATATTTTATTTTAGTACAAAAAGAAGGGCTCGTACATCAAAGATATGAAGCTCACTGTACGTTCGAAGTATTGATTGATTGTGATCTTATATTCCAAGATTGAGATTGAGATCTTGGAATGAATTTATGGATTGAATTTAATAAGGCCTTTAAAACGTACGTATGAAAAATGTCAACATCTTTACTCTCCAATCCGTTTTTATCTATATAATTTTAATAGGTTCGATCACACGATAAAAAGTAGTTGATACAATTTATGATAAAAAGGCTTAATATATATGGTTCTAGACTGTTAGCTTAATATATATACTGGAATACGGAGTAGCAAAACAAATAGGTGCTCAAATACGTAATCAATCATGGTTTTAAAAAGGTTAATGGACTTACATAATACGGAGTAATAATAAATTTAAAATCAAACAAGAAAAAGTGTAACAAATTTTAATGCATCACAAACAACAATACTTCGATATATCGTCCTAATGCAGATGACAACAACGAAGCAAACGTTGCAAACTTTTTCTCCAAGTAAATCATCTCCTTGATTAAGAACGTCGTTATCTTTTGCACACACTTTTTCTTGTTCGCTTTAGTAAATGTGTAGCTCTTCAAGTATCTTTGCCTGATCCGAATCTCATCAGCATTGTACGGTAGGACCATTGGACGCTGTCCTTGAACATCTTTTATCGACTCTGCTTTCATTAGACTCTTTAAGAACTCTTTATCGGCTTCTACTTGTTTGTAGGTCATGAAATTGGTTTCTACATCCATGGAGATTGATTGGACAGTTTCGTTCGAGTAGATTTTGATCAATGTGATTGATTAGCGTACGAATAATTATGATATCTGTTGGAGGACGATTTGGGTTTTATTTAAAGTATGCAAGACATAAAGAATTTAGAGTAGTTTCCTTATTGCATTAGAATTATTAATTTATTACTGTATTACTGTATATGAACGTAGGGTTTATCACTTTATTGTAACAACCAATGGGCTCGATATAGATTGACTTACCAAAATTGGAATATATGAATGTTTAAAAAATCTCAAGTATATATCACATTGCCATTTAATTAAAAAAAAAAAAAAAAGGTTAAAGCTACAAATAGGTTATATGCTTTCTTAAATGATGTCGCCCATATACCCATTTGCGTCTTACTGTCGGCTATATACTTTCAAAAAGCGTACCAATATAAGGCACTATACTTTTTCTTACCTGCAACGAAAATAATTGATGGCGTGACTTCTAAGTAGTCATGACACATCGGTGATACATCGGAACAAAAACTAAAAGTATATAGCCTACATCGAAACAAAATTGAAAGTATACGACCTATTTGTAGCTATATAAACTGAAAAAATGTTAAATAATTAACTTTACCGGTTCAACGGGTAACCGTTAACGGAATGTTGACATTGATACACTTTTTGAAAGTATATAGTTGACAGTGAAACGCAAATGAGTATATGGACGACATCAGAAAATCTGAGAAAGTATATAGCCTATTTATAATTTTAACCCTTAAAAAAAGGGAAAAAGGAAACAATCTATCTATAAATCTATATACATTATATAAAACGCGTGACATTATGCTAACGTGTCAATTCTTTATTTATTCTTGCCACATGTCATTTTATCGTTCTTCCCATCTGTTTAATTGATTTTGTCAAATAAGAAAAATATTCATATTCTAAATAAAATATAATTACTTTACTTTAAATATTAAATTAAATAATTAAAATAATATAAATATAAAAATGGAAGTACCCGGAGCAATAAGACTTCACTTTTAGCGTTAACAAAAATATAAAATTATAAATTATAAATTATAAATTAAATTAAATTAAATAAATAAAATAATATATATATATATATATATATATATATATATATATATATATATATATATATATATATATATATAAGTTAATATTGTTTAATCTTATTCTAAGTACAATACAATTACTTAAATATTAAATATGACAATATTATTATATGCTATTAGCATGTATACACATAAAAAGTACTGTACATGTGACAACCCGTCCTTATCCCCCTGGACGAAATCATCAACATCTGATTCCATTGCGTTGATCGACTCCAAGTAATGTCCTTAAAATGAGCAAATGCACAGCGGAAGACTTAATTCGTACCTGAGAATAACATGCTTTAAAATGTCAACATAAAGTTGGTGAGATATATAGGTTTGATGCTAGCAGCGTTATAACAATGGACCACAAGATTTTAAGTTTATACATAATACACTCCTCGTGTATAGAAAAGACGTTGAGCACTTGGTAACCATACTTAACTAAAAGTCACAGCAGCATATTCTTAAATAAACCCTACACTGTACCAAGTGTAGTAACGAGAACGAAGTACTGTGCAACCGTTAAATGCTGGTCGTCCAGCCCGGTTGGGGATGTCAGCCCGATAGATCTATCAACAGGATTCGCGTTTACGCTCCTCACGTAATTTGCAGTTACCAAGTATAAAGAGATATGCCATGGTACAACTCAACCGAGAATTTAGTTTGATCACTTGTGTCCATAATGTAAATCATTTATAAAAACAGCGCATGTATTCTCAGCCCAAAAATATTTAAAGTTCAAAAAGGGACTATATACTCACCATACTGTATTTTGTAGTAAAAATACATATAACACCATTGATCAATTATAAGGTTGGCCTCAGATTCACGAACCTATATCATTTTTATATATATTAACACACATATTTGTAATCAAACATATATATATAAATTGTTGTTAATAATATATTTGTTATATTATATTGTTTAGATAAGTTTGATATATTTAATTCTTCTGTTTTATATAATTATTATTCATCATTAATAATATCACTATATTTTAAAGTTCATATATGATAAAAAAAATATCTATTTATATATAAATTGATATCTATTATATATGGCTTAATTAACATTTTTTTTATAAAGATATTAATAATAATAACAATAATATTAATAATAATAATAATTATAATCTTAATGATAATAATAATTATAATTGTATTTATAATTATAATTATATAATAATAAAAGGTAACTAATAATAGTAATAACCATAATACTTAGTAATAATACTAATAATAATACAATAATAATAATAATAATAAGATAACAAGTATACCCTTTAAAATCTTTTAAGTAAAAAGATAAGCTGCAGACGAGAATCGAACCCACGACCACTCGCTCACCACTAATTCTCTTAACCATTACACCCAGCTCATTTTTTCTGAATATTATTCACTTAAAATACATATAACTCGTCTGTCTATCTGGTTCCCTTTCTTCTCATCATTCGGTCCATAAAAGATTTTAATAGATCTCGGCCCAATATTAAATTTTACGAGCCCAACAAGGTAAACCTTCCATAAGCCCACCAATTTTAGTAAAAGTGTGTTTAGTGTAAACAAAAATAAATATGGAACGAGGTAAGTTGTAGCCGTCATCACTTTCCATCATCGTCTATTATCACCAATCTCAAGATCATCAGCTACTCGATTCATCATCTTCATCTTTGTGATCATAATCATCTCAGATCATCATCATATACGACATCACTATCAACTTCATTGTTTCATCCCTTCATTATCGTGTTCAACATCATTCTCTATTATTATCCCCGTCGCCATCATAGTTTCCCATTTCTATCATCACTCATCGAAAGAAAAAGAAAAAGAAGGGGACAAAAAAAATAGCGATGGTGTTTGCTTGCAGGCTGCTCGAAAGAAAAAAAAAATAATAGTGATTCGGTTGGGTGTGCCGGACGAACCAGAAATCGGAATAGGCACAGGTAGTAGCTGTAGCTGCGACAGAAGGAGGAGACTGAATTTGACGGGCAGCAATGGTTGCAGGTTCGATTAAAAGAAAGACAAGACAAAGAGAGAGAGAGAGTGTGAGAGGTGAGAAGGTGGTGATTGGGGTTCGGTTGATTGTGGTGAATCCGAAAGTGATGATCGTGGTTGTATAACGGTGAAGAATAATGATGAGGTTAATCGGTGGTGGTGAGGTTCACGGGAGTGGTTTCGGTTCGTGTTTTGTGGGTTCATAGGAGGGTGGTGACAAGGGTGTAATGATGTGGGTGTTTGTGATTAAAGTGGTGGTTTCGGTTATAGTTTACGGTGGTAGGATGGCCGGTGATGCGGGTCAAGTAGAGGTTAACTCTTTTGGTGATCTTGGTTGTGATGAAGCTTTAAACCGAATAAGAAAGTGACAGATGGAGATGGTGGATGATGATGGTGATCCGGCGAGGTGTGTTGAGGGATGGAGAGAAGAACATGATTTCTGTGTACCATTATATCATACATCTATGTATCCATTCCCAATTCACACATATATATAAAATTATAATATAGTACTAACAATAATTATATTTATTATATAATATTAAAAGTCAATAGTAAATCATGTGAATGGAAAACAGTTTTAGCAGCCGACACTTTTTATTCTTATCAATTTAAATTTGGATATTATTTCCTGCTATGATATTAATCAGTGGCGGATAAAAATACTCAAAAAAAAAAATCCCAAATTTTTATTTTAAACATCTTTATTTATTTTGGTCGTTATGGTATAAGATATGGTCATTAACTATTGAATAACAATTAACTCACTGTCCACGCCCGACCTCCGATAAAATATAAAAAGGGTTGAAATTTGTTAATTAGCTTCTAAATATATTTTTAATAAGCCTAAAATTTATATAACTTATTTTCGAATCACCGTTAAAATCAAATAGTTCAAATTAATGTTTAATATTTATTATTATTATTATTATTTTTTTAATATACTTCTATATATATAGAGATATATTTTTAATTACTAAATATTATAATATCATATTTTATAAAAACGACATTTAATTTTTCAAATTACTCCTCCAATTATTACTTATACATATACACACATATCTATTTACAAATAGTTGTTCGTGAATCGTCGAGCACAGTCAAAGGGTAAATGCATTCATGTAGACTGTTCCAAAGTTTTCGAGACTCAACTTTACAGATTTTGCTTATCGTGTCGGAAACATATAAAGTTTAGGGTTTAAATTTGGTTGGAAATTTCCGGGTCGTTACAGTACCCACCCGTTAAATAAATTTCGTCCCCGAAATTTGGTAGAGATTGTCATAAATAACAATAGGAATGTTTTCATGACAAATATGAGGTAATAATAGAGTTTTATCATTATCGGAAGATATGGATAAAATGATTCGATCATGTGAAGCGCACGAGTGAAGCTATCACAAAAGAATGAAATGAGTGAATATGAAATTGTTTTAACCGATGACGTGACTAGAATTGATTTCCAGAATTTTAAGGGATTTAGGGAAAATCTTACGTAATAAGATTTGGTTCTTTGGCGATCAGGATCTTCTTTGATTTAATGCGGCAAATCTGTTTTGATTTCTTTGTCGGATATTTCACTATAAATTCACCCGTTCATTTCCTTATTCTCCATACCATCTATTCTTTCTTCCTCTACTCATTCCTTAATATGCTCCATCCAATCCTGATTCTTATTATACTTCTAACTTTCATATCTTTCATTCTTCTCTTTCATCTGTCGCCAGAAGAATCTATTCACTTTTATGATTTCCTTGGAATTATATTGTTTCTAATTCTCCCGTGTCTTTACGTTGCGATACGTATTGATATACATGGTTTGTAGTTTCTGGGTGGTTGTTGGGTTTTATATCTTTCCTTATACTTCGATGTTATTGCTTTTGTTTTCTATAATCATTGTCATCCACAGTTAATGTTCTTTCCTAATTGCTGCGATCTTTACTACAATTTTTATTTCGGAGCTTCATTCTTTTTCTTTTCCTCCTCTTCAACTAAGCATCTTTTGTAATGGTCCGGAATTCGTAGGTATGAGGTTTGGAATGAGCATAGCTAATGTTCTAAGAAAGAAAGGGTATTGGCACAATTTTGATTTGTTAAATTACCAGAATACCCTGGAAAAGATAGAACTATCAAGACGATATGTTCCTAATACGTTTGGGGATTAGATGGAATGTAAGAGCCGTGTAACATGGCACATGATGACGGTACTATGAATCATCATATTCCATTAGAAACTTAACATGACTTACTGTAATATAATGAAGTTGATCAAGTTTCATTATATTATACTAATTCATGCATCAGTTTCCAACACTACTTCAAAACATTCATATTTAAACTCGAAGATTTTAGAACTTAGAAACTAACACAGTTTCTTTTATGTTGTAACGCAGATGTTACGGAGTGGTAAATGTTTTCAGATAAAGATAGTTGTGAAAATATCTCCAGAAATATGGAGATTATGTATAACGGAAGATATGAAGATATCTTATAATATCTAAGATAAAATGATGATGAAGAATATCATCCGGGAAAGGTTTAGAATAAAGAGTAGGGTTCTTACTAACGGTTTCAGCAGGCACTGAATCGTTTGAATTCTTTGAAGTCAAACTTATTCTTTGTGATTTGTCCACAACCTCCTTCATACTTTACAATCAATTCGTTTTCCAATTCTCAACCTTCTCTTTTTCCGAGCTTTACCAACATACTGTACTTTATCGTCAAACTTTTGACTGTTAAAGTCGTTTACAGTTTTTACTGCTTCATCAGCATCTCAAGAACTATTTCATAGTCCAGGATGTTTTTCAGAAACTTCACATTCGAAATATGTAATTCTTATGGATAGACGTTTTCGGTATAACTGGGAGAATTTTTACGAGATTTTCAAAATACTGATTGCGGATTTCGCCAAAGAGATAACGAGTTGCTGGTACGTCTGCTGATGATGTTGTGAAATATAAAAGGTTCTCCGGTAACGACGACAAAAGGACAAGGTATGAATATCGAGATTATAATAGGAGTAGTCTCACTGAGAAGTCGAAGTGGAGCTGTGACAAAATTAGCTTCCTGAAAAGAAATTGTAGAGTTGTTTTTGCTAATAAATGGCAAAGGATTCAACACGATATGTGTTAAACTATGAATTTGGATTCGAGAGTTCTTCAGGTGCATAACTGTATGCATACATCTTTTCTCCCATAGATGGAGTGCGGTTGGTTCATCTTTCCGATCGAGGTGTTTTCAAGAATCATGAAAAGTTGTGAATGTGAATTGTATTCGCCAAGATACGAATGAGGTTTAAGATAGAATCAAGTGGCAAACTTGAAGATCAGTTTAGTTTCATATGTTATAATCAATATTTTAATTCATTTTACTTGTCCATAGTTAGCAGTCTATTAGTCCGATTGTCCAATGGTCCAATAGTTCAACAGTTCAATATATTCATATATAATTTAATATACATAATTAATACGTATCGTGACCCGTGTACCGGTCTCAGTGTCGATCACAACTCAAAGTATATATATATTTTGGAATCAACTCCGACCCTGTATAGCCAACTCCCACCTTCACATATAGAGTGTCTACGGTTGTTCCGAAATATATATATAGATGGGTCGATATGATAAGTCGAAACCTTGCATACGTGTCCCGTTATTTAAAATACGTAAAATAAATATATATCATGACCCATTATACAACGTGTTGTCTCAGAATTAATCCGACGTATTGTTGTACATGTGTCCCGACAGTATGTACAGTGCAGAAATTAAAATTGCGAGAATGTAAATTGCGATAAATTAAATGTTAATCAGTTAGCTGGGAACAGTTAGCCGGAACAGTTAGCGTGGATTCCTAACAATATTTCAATTTAGTTAATTCGTCTGTTTCTAACAAATTTTATTTTGTCCAATGTTTTCTTCTTTATGCCACTTGTTGGATTCTGATAGGTGAAAATCCGAATATGAAATTTGAATGAAAATGGTTACTCTGGGGTGAGCGGATACAAATATCGGTGGTTGTAAGTAGGATAATAGATGACCGTTGAATCAGATTCGAAGAATGTACAGTGTAACTTATTAATGTGAAATCTAAATATTCCTCGGGTACTACCCACCCGTTAAAATATTTTCACCATTAATGGTTTGTACGGAAGAATTTTTAATTACAATCCTAATGAAAATATACTTGCATATATATTTTCTTCGGATGTAATTATGAATTTAATGAGTCAATAGGATATTAAACTCATTTGATTTATCGTTAATAGTGGATTACATAATCTCTAAAACATTAGAGATTACATAATCACCATGTTGAACGAAAATAAATGAGGTAGAACGATACGTAAAGCGAAGATAGTCGATGTAGAATGATATGTAGAACGAAAATCATACTCGAAGTATAGATGATGATATTGAGGCGTGGGATGTTGATATCCGAGGTACAGATTGTGATGTTGAGGTTTATGGTGCAGTTGTGGTTTGGGGGTGATAAGAGTACTGTTGGCATTGATGGTGGTGGTACGGATTATGCTGCTGGTGTTTGTAACCTTCGCACAATGTTCTCCAAAGCCGTCACGCGAGCGCGAAGTTCATTAACTTCTGCTAGTACACCGGGATGATTGGTGGTTGGAGCGAGCGGATGAATAAGATTCGATATATGGGATAGTATATAATCGTGACGAGATACTCTAGAAGCGAGAGAGAATGGTGTTTCGAACAGGTTCGCCGATAAGTACTTCAGGTTCATTGTCGAGAAGGCAATTTAGTGGATGGAAAGGATCTTCGATGTGAAATGATTTTCGGATATCGGATGATATTCTAACTATATGTAATCCTAAAGATTTCGTAGACTACAGAGGAATTTACGGCATATGTCAGGCAAATCTACGGATGCGCTAAGATATGAATTATCAGATACGCTAAGATACGAATTTTGTCTGTACACTATCGATGCACTAAATGCAGTAAGACGTGCCTAGACTAAAACATGATAAGCAGGCAATTCCCTAAGGATGATAAGCAGATGGTTTCCGACTAGATATGATAAGCAAAACTTTTGACATGTAAACACGGTCGAAGTCCAGACTCACTAATGTATCCTAACAACTACCAGTTAGACACACTAATGGGAGACCTGGTTCGCTAAGACCAACGCTCTGATACCACATGTGACAACCCGTCCTTATCCCCCTGGACGAAATCATCAACATCTGATTCCATTGCGTTGATCGACTCCAAGTAATGTCCTTAAAATGAGCAAATGCACAGCGGAAGACTTAATTCGTACCTGAGAATAACATGCTTTAAAATGTCAACATAAAGTTGGTGAGATATATAGGTTTGATGCTAGCAGCGTTATAACAATGGACCACAAGATTTTAAGTTTATACATAATACACTCCTCGTGTATAGAAAAGACGTTGAGCACTTGGTAACCATACTTAACTAAAAGTCACAGCAGCATATTCTTAAATAAACCCTACACTGTACCAAGTGTAGTAACGAGAACGAAGTACTGTGCAACCGTTAAATGCTGGTCGTCCAGCCCGGTTGGGGATGTCAGCCCGATAGATCTATCAACAGGATTCGCGTTTACGCTCCTCACGTAATTTGCAGTTACCAAGTATAAAGAGATATGCCATGGTACAACTCAACCGAGAATTTAGTTTGATCACTTGTGTCCATAATGTAAATCATTTATAAAAACAGCGCATGTATTCTCAGCCCAAAAATATTTAAAGTTCAAAAAGGGACTATATACTCACCATACTGTATTTTGTAGTAAAAATACATATAACACCATTGATCAATTATAAGGTTGGCCTCAGATTCACGAACCTATATCATTTTTATATATATTAACACACATATTTGTAATCAAACATATATATATATATAAATTGTTGTTAATAATATATTTGTTATATTATATTGTTTAGATAAGTTTGATATATTTAATTCTTCTGTTTTATATAATTATTATTCATCATTAATAATATCACTATATTTTAAAGTTCATATATGATAAAAAAATATCTATTTATATATAAATTGATATCTATTATATATGGCTTAATTAACATTTTTTTTATAAAGATATTAATAATAATAACAATAATATTAATAATAATAATAATTATAATCTTAATGATAATAATAATTATAATTGTATTTATAATTATAATTATATAATAATAAAAGGTAACTAATAATAGTAATAACCATAATACTTAGTAATAATACTAATAATAATACAATAATAATAATAATAATAAGATAACAAGTATACCCTTTAAAATCTTTTAAGTAAAAAGATAAGCTGCAGACGAGAATCGAACCCACGACCACTCGCTCACCACTAATTCTCTTAACCATTACACCCAGCTCGTTTTTTCTGAATATTATTCACTTAAAATACATATAACTCGTCTGTCTATCTGGTTCCCTTTCTTCTCATCATTCGGTCCATAAAAGATTTTAATAGATCTCGGCCCAATATTAAATTTTACGAGCCCAACAAGGTAAACCTTCCATAAGCCCACCAATTTTAGTAAAAGTGTGTTTAGTGTAAACAAAAATAAATATGGAACGAGGTAAGTTGTAGCCGTCATCACTTTCCATCATCGTCTATTATCACCAATCTCAAGATCATCAGCTACTCGATTCATCATCTTCATCTTTGTGATCATAATCATCTCAGATCATCATCATATACGACATCACTATCAACTTCATTGTTTCATCCCTTCATTCTCGTGTTCAAAATCATTCTCTATTATTATCCCCGTCGCCATCATAGTTTCCCATTTCTATCATCACTCATCGAAAGAAAAAGAAAAAGAAGGGGACACAAAAAATAGCGATGGTGTTTGCTTGCAGGCTGCTCGAAAGAAAAAAAAAATAATAGTGATTCGGTTGGGTGTGCCGGACGAACCAGAAATCGGAATAGGCACAGGTAGTAGCTGTAGCTGCGACAGAAGGAGGAGACTGAATTCGACGGGCAGCAATGGTTGCAGGTTCGATTAAAAGAAAGACAAGACAAAGAGAGAGAGAGAGAGAGTGAGAGGTGAGAAGGTGGTGATTGGTGTTCGGTTGATTGTGGTGAATCCGAAAGTGATGATCGTGGTTGTATAACAGTGAAGAATAATGATGAGGTTAATCGGTGGTGGTGAGGTTCACGGGAGTGGTTTCGGTTCGTGTTTTGTGGGTTCATAGGAGGGTGGTGACAAGGGTGTAATGATGTGGGTGTTTGTGATTAAAGTGGTGGTTTCGGTTATAGTTTACGGTGGTAGGATGGCCGGTGATGCGGGTCAAGTAGAGGTTAACTCTTTTGGTGATCTTGGTTGTGATGAAGCTTTAAACCGAATAAGAAAGTGACAGATGGAGATGGTGGATGATGATGGTGATCCGGCGAGGTGTGTTGAGGGATGGAGAGAAGAACATGATTTCTGTGTACCATTATATCATACATCTATGTATCCATTCCCAATTCACACATATATATAAAATTATAATATAGTACTAACAATAATTATATTTATTATATAATATTAAAAGTCAATAGTAAATCATGTGAATGGAAAACAGTTTTAGCAGCCGACACTTTTTATTCATATCAATTTAAATTTGGATATTATTTCCTGCTACGATATTAATCAGTGGCGGATAAAAATACTCAAAAAAAAAAAATCCCAAATTTTTATTTTAAACATCTTTATTTATTTTGGTCGTTATGGTATAAGATATGGTCATTAACTATTGAATAACAATTAACTCACTGTCCACGCCCGACCTCAGATAAAATATAAAAAGGGTTGAAATTTGTTAATTAGCTTCTAAATATATTTTTAATAAGCCTAAAATTTATATAACTTATTTTCGAATCACCGTTAAAATCAAATAAGTTCAAATTAATGTTTAATATTTATTATTATTATTATTTTTTTAATATACTTCTATATATATAGAGATATATTTTTAATTACTAAATATTATAATATCATATTTTATAAAAACGACATTTAATTTTTCAAATTACTCCTCCAATTATTACTTATACATATACACACATATCTATTTACAAATAGTTGTTCGTGAATCGTCGAGCACAGTCAAAGGGTAAATGCATTCATGTAGACTGTTCCAAAGTTTTCGAGACTCAACTTTACAGATTTTGCTTATCGTGTCGGAAACATATAAAGTTTAGGGTTTAAATTTGGTCGGAAATTTCCGGGTCGTTACAGTAGTAAACAAGATTTGCATTCTAATATATAAGATTATATTTGATCATAAATTATAATTCACAACACAAATGTGTGTGAAATCTACTGAAAATAAATGAATAAACTCTAAATAAAATTAGGTATACAACTTAATTTATATAAACAATCAGATACCTATACTAAATACTAAATACAAAATATGATAGTTAAAAAAGAAAAAATTTCATTCCTCGTCCCTGAACTTTACATCAACTTTGATTCCCTGTCATTTTTCTTTTTTTTGTGCATCCCTCGTCCCTAATATTTGAACGTTCTACATTCCCCGTCCTTCCGTTTATTTTCTGTCAATTTTCACAGTCATGTGCCAAACATGTGAGGGTACTTTCGTCATTTTATGGATTTCTTCTCCATTTTTATTCTCTTTCCAATTAACCTCTTTCCTTTTCCATCTTGCATTCATCTTCTTCATTTTTACCTAATCAATATAAATCCCACAAATGAAAAATGTAAAATTCAAATTAATATCTAAAATCAAACTAATTAAAGAAATTTTATACAAGACACAAATCAAATACCAAGAGCACGCAAGAAAAAAGCTAACGAATGGCTGTAAAAGGTCCAGGGACTGACCTGTAAATACCTAAACTATGTCCGGCGATGGTGGCGGAGCTGCGGCAGTTTACGGCGGTGACAAGCGAAAGTGGCTCAAAACTTCAAATTAAGTCACAAAAACTTGCAGAAATATGTGGTTTAGCCACACCAACAAATCTCCATTTTCAGTTTTTCCAAGAACATCAACATATTATTATCCTTAACCTAAAAATATATGTACCAAATAAAACTAAAAATTATATAGGCGAGAAGTTAGGCTCTTACCAGAAAAATGCGAAGCAGCAATCTACATAACCAAGCACATGCAAACGAATTATAATTAAAATTAAAATTCAATCATAAGTATATGATTAAGAGAGCAAAGTTGTGAGATTTAATTACATGGAGTATCGGCAGACATGGTGCTCATGAGATCAGTGTGCCATACATTCCGGTAATTTTGACAGAGTTGCATCTTATCCAAAGATTCTTGAGATCTCGCCATAGCTGGATTTGAGTACGTTCGATCGAGTTTCAAATCGATTGTGCTCAGAATCGATGAATAATTGAATTGAATAGAAATTGAATAAAAATAGCCCTAAAAAATGGTGTACGGCGTTGAATTGAAGAATTAGGGGTTTATATCATAGAAGAAGACAAGACAATGACAAAAATACCCCCACATGATATGCACGTGATAAGAGGTAACGGATGGTTTTGACAGAAAGTAAACGGGAGGACGATGGATGTAGATTTTTGATACATTAGGGACGAGGAATGCACAAAAAAAGAAAAAGGACATGGAGTCAAATTTGATGTAAAGTTCAGGGACGAGGAATGAAATTTTGTCTTAAAAAAATTTAAAGTATATCAAACTTTTTGACATTTGCGATACGTATTTTAACGGGCGAGCTCATAAATGTATCATTATATGTTCAAGAAACTTTGCGATATTGAATGAGAACAACTGTTGTTGTATTGTAATTATATTCAATACTAACGTTTACGATACTAATGTTATTAATACCTCATACTCATGTTATGTTATCATACATTATATAAAGTGTGTGCAATACTAACGTTATCGTATACAATGCTTTTGATACTAATACTTTCGATACAAATGTTATCGACGATAAATAATTTTTTATTATAGTTGTATTATACATTTGGGGAGTATCAGTACTAGCGTAATCGTATACTAATTTATACAAGTGTCGTGCAATACACGAGCTCATAAAACTAGTAATCTAATAAAAATAATTTTGAATTATGAATTAACTACCACTCACTAGGTCTCAATTTTATTGTTCCATATTATAAAACGTAGTTTAACAAAATATCATTATCAAGTTGTACTTTTTATTACATTTACAGCTTAACCTTTTATTTATATATATATATATATATATATATATATATATATATATATATATATATATTAAGGGCATAAAAAAATTCTATGACTTTATAGTTATCTATTATAAAAGTGCACACACGTAAAAATAACTAGACACTATCGCGAAAATATTGGAAGTCAAGGGGCAACACCCCCTTTGTAGGGCCTAAAAGGAGGCACCTATTTTAGGTAATTTTTTTTTTTTTTTTTTTTTTTAACGACAAAGGCATTACAAAGGCATTTGACGCCAAACATTCTAATTAGAAATCGATTGACCTCGATTTTTCAACCAACGAAAAGAAAATAGTTTAACTACATCAAGAATACAACTTTTACGAATAACAATATCTTCAAATGCCACGCCGTTTCTGTATCTCCATATGATCCATAAAACTGTAACCACAATCACTTTGGCCCTCATTAACACGTTCAAAGAAAAATGAGAACCCTCGATCCAAGAATTAATTTCTTTCCAATTCCGAAAAATAGGCATATTGCAACTAAGCCACACCCGAACCAAGTGCCAAATATCAACAACCACTTGACACTCAAAAAATGTATGATTTAAACGTTCAACACCAAGTTGACAACTCGCGCATAATAATGAAGGAATGTCGATACCTCTATTTTAGGTACTATATTATATACCGAAAATTTGCATCCCAATAACTATTTTCACCAAAAGTCACACGTGTTTGGGTAACAGGTTTTCCCATCAAAGCAAAGGGTTGTACACTTGTACCTAGGGATGGCAATGGATGTTCCATCCATGGATATCCACCCGATCCGATCAATTTATAATGGATATGGATGATGTAAATGGACGATTAATGGGTATGGATATGGATATGGATGATCTAAATATTTCGTGGATCGGATATGGATGACAATATGTCATCCATGGATATATCCACTACCACCCGAAATACATTTATATATTGATATAAACGTACTAAAATATATTTATAAACATCTACATATCAATATACATATAACATATAACATACAAATTCTTAATTTATTAACAAAAATAAAGATTATGATCGACACAATTATTAATTTGTTAATAACAACACTTAAAGTAACACATTTATATTAGTTTAAACGTATATTTACTTATATTATAACGCATTTTGCTCAATTAAGTCAAAATCGGAGACAAATTACATCCAAACCTTAGTAAGAAACCAATAATATTAAGATTAAATATTTACATTTGTTATGCTCTATATAAAATTGTCAAAATTTTCGTTAGATTAACGTGTTAGATTAACGTGTCATTTAATATCTAACGGATATCCATTAACCCGTTTAATCCAACGGATATGGATATGGATGGATGAAGAAAAATTATATGGATATGGATATGGATATGGATATGGATGAACAAATTTTAAATGGATATGGATGTGGATATGTCATCACCCGATCCATATCCGATCCATTGCCATTCCTACCCATACCATTTTAATCGCCAAATAATTGAAAGTCAAATTATTAATTTGGCACATTTGCTATCATTCAAAAACACACAGCAACATAAAACACTGTGATATTCTGAGTCGATTTCTTCTTGTCTGGTAACGAATTATATACTATATGATTTTCGCAAATTTAGAAGGACAAAACTTTATTTATAGGTAAATTATTAATTTTTTTAATTATATTCAGTTAAATCTACTATAAAAAGTAGTATAAGGTAATCCGGCTCAAACCGATGACTTCATCATGTAACTGATGGTCCACCGAATCAGAAAACAATTGATGGAAGTCAGTTTTTGTATACTGTATATGCGAAAAAGAGGACACGATTAATAGCCCAAATCTTGACACCCACCACCTCGAACCCTTGATCAACCAACTGCTCGACGTTAAAGCTACTTTGCACACCAACTGTTCGACGTAATTCCCATCAAATTCGTTTGATATGTTGCAGTTGCAGTTACACTAATAGTAACATACTATACAATGTATCTACTTGTCAATATACTCCGTTTTAAAGTTGCATACAGAGCTAGCATACTTCAAACTGCAAATATATGCATAGATTATAATGTTCAAGCTCACAACTTTGCCACCAAGTCTTGTAAGAATGCGGTTTCGCTTTACCTCGAACGAGCGAGGCTAATAGATAAGATCCGTATTATTCTTCGTTCTAATTCGTCAAACACGCTTATATCTATATTAAATGATCCTGCTTTGGACTCTTTTGTAGTCACTAACGCGCTTAAATCAGCTCCATCACCTGACTCTGCTCTTTTATTTATTGAAACTCTAAAAAGAATCCCACATTTTACTCATAATCAGAGCACTCTTTACGCTTTAGCTAAAATACTTGCGAAAGCTCGTGAAATTGGAAAGTTGAAGGCACTTGTGAACGGCAAGTTTACGAACGTTGCGCGTGTAAGTTTTATGGATCAAATGAAGTTGTATGCAGTTGCAGGTGATCTTGATTCTGTTTTAAGCGTGTGGCACGAGTGGAAAGCGTCTCAAAAACGACCCAATATTGAGTCGTATAATATTATCATCGGGCTTTGTGCGCAGACAGGTAAAGATTGTGAGGCTGTTAAGACTTTTTCTAGGATGATCGATGAACGAGGGGTTCCTAATTCCCGAACGTACACTGTAATTATCGAGCATCTTTTAAAATCAGGACATTTAGATCAAGGGTTAAAAGTATTTAACTTGCTGCCCGTCATGGGGATAAAACGCACTATAAGACAGTACTCGGTTTTGGTAGATGCATTTTCTGGTAGTGATCGGTTTGATGTGGTTAAGAGTTTGCTTAGTGAAATGCAGGTGGATGGGGTTTTTGCTACACGAGTGATGCTGACGTCACTGCAACGAATGCATGATGCGGGATTTGTAGAAGAAACATCAGAATTAATTAAAGAAATGTTGCCTGATAAGAGAATCGAAAATGTGAAGTTGTCTGATTATGATGATAATGATGATAAGGATGATGATGATGATGATGATGATGATGATGATGATGATGACGATGATGATAATGAGGATGAAGTCAAGTTAAGACCGTGGTTTGACCCGGCCATTTTGGCGAGTTGTCTGCGTTATTGGAGGCCTGAAGAGGTATCTACGCTTGAAGGTGCAAAATTTGTATGGACAACGCGTCTGGTAACTAAGATGATTAGGAGTTTCGGTTGTGCTGAGTCAGCATGGGAGTTTTTCTGTTGGGTTGATAATCAACCGGGATTCAATCATGACGTTCACACACTATCAAGAATGATCACCAAATTAGCTCGTGAAGGACGTGTTAATATGGTCGAACAACTCATATGTCGGATAAAAAGTGACGGTATTCAGTTGCCATTTAGTATTGTAAGAGTGATTATCGATTACTATGGAATCTCAAAAAAAGGTGAAGCTGCTCTTAAGGTTTTCGAGGATGTTAACACCCTTTGTGGTACATTGTCGAAAAACAGTCTTTTGTCCCTGTATTCGTCTATTTTGAAAACATTGGCCAAGTGTAAAATGGATTTAATGGTCTTGGATACATTAGACGAAATGATTTTATCTGGAGTTGTTCCGGATATTCAAACTTTTTCAGGATTAATGCATCATTTTGCAGCTCAGGGTAACATTCAAACGATGCAGAAAATTTTTGGGATGGTTAAACAGATTGGTTTAAAACCTGATGCTTACATGTTTAAGGTTTTGATATGCGCTTATTGTAACTCGAACAGAGCTGTTTTGGCTTTTAGACTATTTGAAGATATGAAAATGTTTAATCTGAGGCTTGATGTTCGGACAAAACGTTTGCTTGTGAAGAGTCTGTGGAAAGAAAGCAAGATAAGGGAGGCTGCGGCTGTAGAAGAAACAAGTGCAGAGACGGATGATGTCATCATGACGACTGTGTTACATGGTAATTCGTATACCACCAGTGCTGCAGATATTCAAAGAGTTTATCGAATTTATTCTAGTAGTTTGTTTCCTAACTATTAATGGTAACCAAGATATTTTTGAAGTGGTTACTAATCAATAGAAATTCATGTTCAGGTACATACTATCATCCAGAGACTAGTTATTTAGTATTCTGTTTTGATTTCTCACATTATGTGTGGTTCTGAATTGACAGAAATACCCTTTGAATAGAGATGATTGCTGAGATAGCTGCAGCTTGTTTAGCTGTACGGTTTTCATAATCTACGCCCGTACTTAATAGGCTCATCATTATGGTATGTATCTAAACCTCCTTCTAGTTACCTTTGTGTGTTAAACGGGTTGAAATAAGAAAATTATTTATTTTGTTATTCGTTTCTTTAATACTTGCTAACACGGTAATAGTAGTGCCAAATCCCAAGAGTGTAAGATCGACCTCAGTTATAATAAATGTTCATTTGGTTAGTAAAATATATATGAAAAGTCTGATGTCACCATCAAGTTTGTTAGTAGTTGAAATTATCTATATAGGTTGGGTATCTTTTGTAGTTGGCCTCGTTTGGTTGTCGTCTACCAAAATGTTATTATGTCATTTTTATAGAATTGTTACATCAACGACAATATATAAGGTCATAACTCATAACCATCACAATAAGTTGTTAAGCACAAATAATAGGACAACCGGGTTGAAGAGTAGTTCATATAAGGTTTGGGTCAATTAAGGTACTTGTTAGTTCCCCTTGGGTATTGTTGACTGCAATTTCTTGTTCTAGTACTAAAACTGTTTTTGAACTGAATAAAATAAAGAAGACTATGTTTTAAATATAGTTTATTATCATCATTTAATAATATGAATCAAATATTCAAAAGAAGCTTGTAAGTGCATGACACAGTCAAACTATTAATAAGTTATTTGCAACTTCTGTTGTATAAGTGATCTATCAAACGTTAATCCATATAATAAATCCTCTTTTTGGTTATCTATAAAAGCTACTTTCTCATTTTATCCTTTATTTGTTTCTTAACTTATTCAGCAATCACACGTTTTGACTATTTGAAACTTTTACATTCATGATAGATAAAATAAAATTCATTCTGATAGTAAAATATATGAGAAGTCTTCGATGTCACCATCAAGTTTGTTGCAACTTGAAATTATTTATATAGGTTGGGTATCTTTTGTAGCTGTTATGTTTTAGTTGTCGTTTACCAAAATGTTAATATGTCATTTTTATAGAATTGTTACATTAACGGCAATCTATAAGGTCATAATCATCATCATAATGTAGTTGTTCTCTATTGGTTGTCGTCTACCAAAATGTTTATTTTTTTTTTTAAAGGGAAGTTGTCGGTATCACCCAAATGTTAACATGTCATTCTTATAGAATTGTTACATCAATGACAACATATAAGGTCATAACCATCACAATAAAGTATTAAGCAGTAAACACCTAAATATCTTTTTAATTTATTTTCTTTATTTATATTTATATATTTATACCTAGCAAACGGGTCAGTTTGGGTTGGTTTGGGTAACGGTTCAAAACGGTTTCGGTTGAAATGGGTCGTGGGTCAAACAGGTCAGGTTGGTTTGGGTAATGGGTCAAAATGGTTTTGGGTTAAAATGGGTCATGGGTCAAACGGGTCAGATTTTAAACAGGCCCAAACAGGTCAGGTGGGTAACAGGTCGAAACGAGTCAGATTTTTAGACAGGTCAAATGAGTCGATTTAAAATTGAAACGAGAAAACTAAAAACGCGATTTTTTAAATGGGTTAAATGCATCAAGCTTTTGGGTCAATTGGGTTAAGTCTTTGGTGTCACCATCAAGTTTGTTGCAAGTTGAAACTATTTGTATTGGTTCGGTGTCTTTTGTAGTTTTTCTGTTTTAGTTGTCGTCTACAAAAATGTTAATATGTCACTTTTTGGATTTGTTACATTAACGACAATCTATAAGGTCATAACCATCATAACTTCATAAGATGTTAAGCAGAAAACAACTATTTATCTTTTACATTTTATTTTCCTTGTTTATATCTATTATTGCACTCCCACCATCTCTAGTAGATAGCCGCGAAGTCCCAAAATGGAAGGACAACCAAGTTTAGAATAGGTTTGGGTCAATTAAGGACTTAAGGACATGTTTAGTTCCCTTGCGGTATTGTTGACTGCATTCTATTGTTCTAGCACTGAATAAAATTAAGAAGACTATATTTTTATACTTCTAGAAATCTAATATTTAAAGGAAGCACGTAATTTAGAAGGTGTATACTTGAAAAAAGTATACTTGGACACAGTCAAACCACTTAAGCCGTTTTCTCCTTATATTACGATGAAATGAAATGAATGTTGTGAACTTGTGATGAACTTTTTGGATCTTAAAACTGAATAAGTTTTTTGCAACATCAGTTATGTTGCATAATTGCTCTTTACACCGTTAATACATATTACAGTTATACAAATCCTCTTTTTGTTAACTACATTACGTTTTGACTATTTGAAACTTCTACATTCTCTATCTTGGTAAATGACTATTAAAGTGATAAGCTTTAAGCTTAGAGACAATTAGTCCTAGAATTCTATATCATGGTTTTCTGAGTTATGCGCATCTCTTTGAATCATCATAAGAGTAGATACTATCTTATTCATGCTTAATCTTCTTGACGGTTCAGGTTCTAAACAACCCAAGCTCAGTTTGATCATACGCAACGCGAGTTCACTTTGATCTATCACAAAGCCAAGGGGGTGTCTAGCTTGCAAACGAGGGTCAATAAGGCAACTAACCTTATCTTTTGCACACTTCTCATCACACATACATGAAATAACTTCTTCGGACAACATCACTTCTTCAGACAACATCACATCTTCCTCGTCATCATCATCCTCAGGCTCATACACTGCTCTCTTTCCTGTAATCAATTCCAATAAAACGACGCCAAATGCATAAACATCAGTTTCAGTTGTCACACATCCAAATTCTAAGTACTCTGGTGCAAGGTAGCCTTTTGACTCAAAAGAGCATCTAATAGATAAAACTCCACTTTGTTCCTTATCCGTTAACCTCGCAAGACCAAATTTTGAAATCTTGGCTCGTAAATCTTTAGTGAGTAGAATGTTACTACTATTTATGTCCTTATGAACATATGCCGGATTTGCAAAGTTATGTAGATATTGAAGACCCTTAGCAACGTCTAAAGCGATACGAATCCTATTGTTCCAAGTATGACTTTCTTGGTTAGTCTTATCTTCCAACCATTCCTTTAAAGAACCATTCTCCATGAACTCATAGACAAGATAACAACATCCATCATGTTCACATACTCCATAGAGACCAATAAGATTAAAATGATTGATTTTTTGAAGAATTTTAACCTCCTTAGGTGCATTTGCACCCATCTGTTTGATAACCACCATCTGCCCCTTTAAACTCCCTTTATAAACCGAAGCACTCAATCTATTTTCAAGACTAAAACCGTCCGTAGCCTCTTCTAATTCCTCAAATTTGTATATTTTTAGAACTTGATCAACACTAGCAATACCAAGTCTAATATCTTTAGGCAACACCAATTCAACCTTCACTCTGTTGCTCTTCCACAGTAAAAATCCCGCAAGCGAACAACATATAATCGCCAGAAAAGAACCTAAAACGGTCCCAATTAAGATGGATTTCTTCGAAAAACTGCGCTTTTGACCAAGTGTTATTGTCATAGAAGTCAAAGGTTGAGTCGAAAGAGGAACAATGAGAGTTGTAAACGGATATATCCCAGTATCATTCACAACCGAAAACCCGTTTGCCAAAGCTAAATCTTGACTACTCACCTTGAATCTTTTACTAACCTTTTCAAATGTATCTTTCCAAGTAATCAAATATGTCAATAAATATTTGATTTTCGCCGTGGTTTGATCACGTGTAGGACATGCGCACCTAAGTGGCACTTGAAGCTCGTAGCCCGGGTACAACCCATCCGGTTTATAAATATTGTTTTTTATGAGTGAATCACAAGTGGTTAAACCTTCAAAAGTGGAATTTGCAATAATGAAATAGGTGTCCTGTTTAGTTGGAATAACAAAAGAGGTGTTAGCTTGATAATACTGACCCAAACAAGAACAAGTAACTGGAATTATGAGTTCTTTGTTTAAAGGCATTTTTTTATTGAAATTTTTTATCTTGTTGATATGGGCTAGTTGTGCGGGGTCTACTGACAGAAGCTTTGAGATGTTTATGATTGTGTTGTAAACAGGCTGTGTTCTGAAAATAAGATAGGCTTGGCAAGATGGTTGTAAACCGTTGCAGGCGTAAAGAAATGCAGGTGATGGTCCTGTTTCGTCGCTGTTATCACAGCTCATAACGAGGTTTCCGGAATACATTTGTTGACCGTTGGATTTAATAGTGATCAGTAGAAGATTTGACATTAGTATGAACATGAAATGGAACATGTTTATGTTAGAAATACAAAAGATTTGATTGGTATGAAACTGTTGATGAAAGTTTGCTAAATGATTGAACCTATATAAGTAGTTGCTTATTCAAAGAATGCCTAGTTGACTAAATGAAGATGAATGATCACCAACTAAGATATTATTTGGCCTTTTATTTAGTTAAATATAAGGGTGATGTGATATCATATGCACATATTTGCACTCTTTAGATTTGTATATTAGGGATTTTTATTTAGTTAAATATAAGGGTGATGTGATATCACATGCACATATTTGCACTCTTTAGATTTGTATATTAGGGATCATTGTTGAAACAAAAGGGCTGAAGGGGACATAATGATACCTTGATATTGTTTGAAAGTATTCAAGTAAAATTTGGTGAAAGGGACTGTAATGATGTACATCTACAACTTATAAAAATATATATGATTTAATTTATAAGTTTCTTTATAATCAACTTCAAAGAATATTGTTTAAATCTTATAATAATCATTACTTATTGATTATGTCACTTAACCTCTTAAGGACAACTATCTTAGAGATGCTTGTATAAAATGTAATGCACTAAATATGCATTATTTTACTGTTTAACCTTACATTAAGCACATACATCCAAGTAAAAATACTTTTATTTCGCGTATAGCCTGAAAAAAAAATAATCTTCTTTTCAATCTATAAGTTCTATTAAAATGCTAAAATGATGATACAATAATTACCTTTTTTTTCTTCTATAAAAAATAAAAAATAAAAAAAAAATTTATGAGAGCATGTAGGTGATGTCATAAATAGAATTATTTTTATAATTAAATTAAATCTACTTAATGATATCATAAATAATAATTATCTAAGCTTAAAAAAATTCAAAAATAAAGAAAAATATTCTAAGCCCTCATGACGATGTCATTATATTTAGTAAAAATATTAACATGTTAATTTTATAATATATGAAACATTATATACAACTTTATGATAAAACACCCTCATGACTAAATGTACAATATTTAAAACATTATGTACAGCCATATGGTAAAACATTCTCATGACCATATGTACAATATTTGAAGCATTATGTACAACCTTATGATAAAACACTCACATGACCATATGTATAAGCTTTAAATCAAATTTTAGAATCTTTTACAAATCACCTCATAAACACGTGTACAAACTTTGAAGCATATTGTACAACATTCATATAATAATTGTATTTTTAATTTTAAAAATTGATCAAGAGACATTTGTTATAACTAATAATTCTTATTAAAAATATAAATACTCAATTTTTAAACACACTTTATTATTATTTATTATAATTATAATTATAGTTATTATATTATTATAATTATAATTATAATTATAGTTATGATATTGTTATTATTCAAAAATGGGTGTTTTTTACGAGATTAATTACGTTACATATTTATGCGAAATAAATGTCACCAAAGGTTGTAATGTAGGCTTTTATGACAAAGTTAAGTACATTAAGGTAGTTCATTTATTCTGACCAAGTTAAGTACATCAATATATTTGTAAAAACAACGACAAGTTTCTTAGTCGGAATTCGTTGTTCCACGGGTCATTAAACTAAATGACTTTAACATTTACATTATTTTAATACCTAAAATATATTATTAAACTGCTTCGTTTAAACAAACCCGTAATTTCACGGGTCATTTCACTCATTTTCATTAGATAAGCTAGTTAAGCTCTTGAAGACAATCATGTAACCCATATATAAGAGAGGATTTTTACCATTGTTTTCAGGCCACAAAAGCACACTTGTATTATTTTGTAGGCTACTTAGGTTCCTATATTGTTACAATATACCAAATAAGATTAAAAACTCATCGGACCATTTTTAAAGTACACAAATATTTGATAAGACAAAAATAATTTAATTAATGCTAATTAAGAAATGTATAGACATTTTTGTCTTTTAAATTTTCCCGATTAGTTTACAAGTGAATTTGATATATAAAAAATCACATGGGAATTTGAATGACTTACAAAATCATCATTAAATATGTATGATTTACGATATTAAAATGATAAATCTGGATTACTTCCCGACCGATTATTTCTATTATGAATTAGTCAATCATTCACTTTGGTATCTTATTAAACAAAAATGATAATATTATTCCTCCATTGATCAAGAATTTCAATTTTTTGGCATGTCTTATGATCATTCAGTTCAATAAATTAACAAATTAAAGACGTAATGATTCTAAAACTTGTGGATTATTCTAACGTTTCAAGTTCATAATCAAGATGGCCATCCCATAAACTGCTTATACAATGCTTAAGTATCCTATTTCTCTGAAGATCCCTTTTCCTTATTTTGAAAAATATTAAAGTACCCAAGTCAAACAAGTTGACTTTTTTGGACTATATATTAATAACAATCTTAATCTTAATCTTAATCTTAATCTTAATCTTAGTCTTAACGAAGATAGAAAACTCGCGCTTCGCAGCGGGATAGTTTTGATCGGTTAATGGTCGGTCAACTGAACGTTAAAAATGGTTGACGGTTGATTGTGAGGTAGTTTTAATCGGTTAACGGTACAACGGTTAAGGGTCAGTTAATTTTAATCTTAATCAAAGATTTTTCTTTTATATCCTTAAATCACTACAGAGTCTTTAGTATGTGTATATAATCTTCAGCATGTATATTCAAATTGTGTTAAACATATTAATCCTAAAAATATACAAATGCATAATTAATGGTTGGTACGTTACAAAGGAATTGTAAGACATAATATATAAAATAATTTTTAACAATGTACCCTTTCAAAAATAGTGAGGTGATTCTCACACACCACTTTCTAAATTAAACATACGAAACTTAAACTTATTTATATTATACTCCGTATCATGTACTGTAGTAGTTGGGGGTTTTATCATCATTTTCTATCTCTTGAGATCTACGTCCAATTTACTTTCTTATTTTGCAGAGCTTTCTCACCATACTTTTTTAACTGATCTCCATTTTGTTCCCTTATTCTTTTGCTACACTTCAAAGTTAAAAATGATGATTACCCTTCAAAGTCAAAAGATCAAACTGACCATCTTCATCCGGTGTCTCCCGGAGGCTTGGCCGGTTTTTCTCCCTCCTTTCGTTTCCCAGCAGCTGTGTCATGCTCCTCTTCATGGTGGTCGGAGTTTACTACGACGACCATAGCCACTCTACACAGTTGCTATCGTGGTGGGTTTGGCTATTGTTGTTAAGGTTATCATTCGCCGCCATCGGACCTTGAAGAAGCTTTCTTACGGTTGACAGTTGGTGGTCCGTGGTCACCGGCCCTTTGCCATTGTTTCTTCCTACGATTATTCTGCTAGAAATTTGGTGGCCTCCGTATTTTTCTTTTTACGTTTATATTTAGATATGTGTTCTTGGTAATCGTTGTTGGTTGTGAGTGGTGGTTGGTTAAAATTGTGGAGCTGGATGGTGGTTAGCGGTGGTGGCCGAAGGTAGTTGGCAGTGGTGGCCGGAGGTGGTTGTGAGTGGTGGTTAAAGGTGACAGGAGGAGTTGTAGCTATGAAAGGAAAAACTGAACTTCTAAATAATATATAACTAGATTCAGATGGGCCCGCGCGATGTGGCGGGGCCTTTCGGGTTGCATATTCATATTTAACTTAACGTTATTTATTTACAGAGTTAAAAACGCGTTGCTACGGGTGTGTTTGGATACTTGTGGGTAGTACCTAGTATGCCTAATGGTCTGCGCGTTTTTAAGGCCGAGAAAATCTTGTAAAAAAGGGGGACGGAAACATTGATATGATGTAGTTAGCTTGAGTTGTTTATTATACGCGTATATATACGTATGAAAGATAGCCCGAATATTTAGCGTTTTTTAAAAAACGTTCGTTTTGCGTATAGTTAATTGCGTTGTGTTCGTAAAATTATTTCGAGTTGAACGTTGACGTCGGGGAAATTCAACTCGTGACGGACGGGAAGATACGAGTCGTTAAAAATTTGGGTGAAGTTTATTTAAGTTTTTTCATAAAATAATAATGTTACGATTTTGACCCCTGAAAATTTGACATGTATAACGATGTTTGGGGGGAGTTTTGTAAGTTTGAGGGTTGATGTAGTTTAGAAATTGTGGGAGTCTTAAATGACCAAAAAACCCACTCCTTTTAGTATTATAAGGGTTAAATTACCAAGTTATCCTTGTAAAGTGTGTAAAAAGACCGAACTAACACTGTGAACAGTAAAATGCTCGTGGAGTTTAGTATATTTTATGATTGACATATCCTATTTCTCCGAAGATCCTTACTTGTTATTTTGAAAAATATTAAAGTACTTAAGTGAATCAAGTTGACTTTTTTGGACTATATAATACTCCGTAATAACAGGTCTAATCTTAGTCTCAATTAACATAATGATTGAAAATTAGTATATGTTGGTTCCAGAATGATTAGTCTTAGCAATTTGGTGATTGAATTGGTCTATATAACGACTGTTTCATAAGCTACCGTACAAAAGTCAACCCTATTTTTTGTAAAAATTAGAAAAAACTAGTGTAAAAATGACCCGAACGTTGCTTCAGAAAATGATTTTGCTCGATAATTTAAAAATTGTATTAGTAGTAGAGACGATTGGTACATTACGGCAAAATCGTTTGTAGCAATAAATGATTTTACTATATACATAAAACTAGTTTATAACCCGCGCATTCGCGGGTATTTTATCATACAAGATTCTATAAATATATTCGTAATAAGTTATTTATGTTAATAATATAAGTAATGGTAGTGCAATATATGTGAATAATAAATCGATAAATATTAAAAACATTAAAATTTTAATATAAAAGTGTAGAAGACTATAGTGCTTGAATGTCTAAAGATCAACCTCGGTGAGATGAAAATGTATTGGTGTTTATTTAGCATACAAAATTACATGCTCTAGGGTTTTCATGCTACCTACATGCTACCAAATCAGTTTCTGACATGGTTGGTCAATTAATTCTGCTCGTGCCTCTTCGAAAAAAGTGAATCAGGCTGCTCCAGTGTTGTCTCTGAAAAAGATGTTGAAACAGCTGCATGTTTAAAGAAGAACATAAATGCCAATTAGCATTGAGTTGAATTTTATCTAATGCATATAAATAAACAATTCACTCACCCATATTACCACCTCTACATACATAGTTATTAGATTTATGTTGTTTCAGATCATTAAAATCTTAGTTACTTGTTAGTACTGGACTAACAGTTTGCAACCAAACCAATGAGAATAATATATAGTGTTTGGTTTAAAGGCATTAGTTTCGTAATGAAAAGGTGTTTGGACTAACAGTTTGCAACCAAATCAATAAGGATAATAGATAGTGCTTGGTTTAAAGGCATTAGTTTCATAATCAATAATTTTTATCCCCAACACCTAAATCTATCTTTCAGTAACCGATTAACACCTTTTTCTATCTTTCAATGGCAAGTAGTATATATATATAATAGTTTAATTCTTTAAAAATGTGTAAGACCCGATTATTTATTTTACAGAAGTGTATTAGAGTGCATGAAGTGTGGGGAAAATTGTGTGAGTAAACCGAAGACAGAACCTGTTCAGCCCTTCGTGCGCGCCGCGCAGGGGTGATGGTGCGCGCCGCGCACTGTCCCAGCGACAGAACCCCAGTTTTTCTGTTTTGAGTTTAATGAAGGGCATTATGGTCTTTTCACTTGAGGGTCGGTTTTAGGCCACAAAGGCAGATTCGTGGACTCTTTCAAGTCCACAATCTTATCTTCATCTCTTCCACACACTCTCAAACCCTAGAGTGAGAAATAGAGCTTAGAGAGAGAAAGCTTCATTTGGGGAAGAAGGAGCTTGAATCAAACGAAGTTGCAAGTGTTAAAGTTGTTCACCTTGTTCACGGCTACGTTGTGGTGGTATTGGTAAGCTCTAACTCCGAGTTTTCATAGTTTGATTTCGTGTTCATAATTGGGGTTTTGAAATGGGTGTTCTTGAAATAAACCCATTAGTTGTTAATTGGATGTTTGAGCTAGTAAATGGTGTTAATAACCATTGTTGGTTAGTTTGGGTTTGTTAATGAAGATGATTAGTTGTTAATCATGTTTGGTTGTTGGAATCACTAGTTAATTAAGATTATAAGTGATTAGAAGTGTAAACTTGCAAATGGGTGTTGACTTGAGTTTGGGTCAAAATGGATTTTTGTGTCCTAATGATGCAAGTAAGTGTTTTGATGTTGAACCTTGAGCATAAGTGGGTGTTTGAACATAATCATTAGTTAATTTTGATTATGGGTGTTTTGGGCGAGTTTTGACTTAGTCAAAGTGATGCATGTGCAAATGGGTCGATATTGCACTTATGGTGTTTTGTGTATAAGCTAGTGTATTTAGCTTATTCGGTTGTAAATTACTTAGGTGATTTGCATCAGACGATTAGGAGCTCAAGCGGAAGTTGCCTTACTTGAAATCAAGGTGAGTGGAATATTTATACATGTATGTATGTGGTTTATTTACTCGTACGCGATGTGGGCCTTTGGCGCCACATCGTGAGTGTTGGGCATTATGTCACAAGTTAGTGGCTTATTTGGTATTCGGGTGAAGAGAACTACGGGTCGGTAGTATCTCGCTAGGTGTCTCACGAGTCGGTGACACCTCTTGGAGGTTTACAAGTCGGTGACCTCATATGTATTGACGGGTGGTGCACTAGTCGGTGACACCCCATAGTGTTCACAAGTCAGTGACACTTGGTGGTACTTCACAAGTCGGTGATGCCACATGGCGTTCACGAGGCGGTGACCCATAAGTAATAGTGGTGATTCACAAGTCGGTGACACCTTATGATGAGTCACAAGTTGGTGACATTTCTTAGTGATCACAAGTCGGTGACACTAGGTGGGGCTTCACAAGTCGGTGATGCTACATGGTGATTCACAAGTCGGTGACACCATATGACGAGTCACAAGTCGGTGACATGGTACGAGTGAGACTCGATGATCTTGGCCGGCTACAAGTCGGTAGTAGTAAGCGGTGAACGGTTAGCGTGTTTATGCCCTTTTATGTTTAGTATATTATCGTGTTGAATTATATACTAACGTTGTTGCTAGTCGTGTGTTTGTTGATGCTAACTCGTTTGTTCGTTGTATGTAATGGTTTTGTAGGTGGATGCGTGTAGGTAAATTACATATGTATATGTATAAGTATTGCATTCACTAAGCATTAGCTTACCCTCTCGTTGTTTACCATTTTATAGGTTCCGGCGTGGATAAGGGTAAGGGCATTCGTTCGAACTAGAGATCCCGCTTGATGCTAGGGGACGCTTTTGGCTTTAGTAGCTCTTGGAGTTTGACCGATAGTTGGGTAGTTTAATCCCAAACGCCATGCTCATTGTGTAGTTTGGAACTTAAACTCTTTGGTGGTCGAAACTCTAAACTTGTATTAAACTTGTATTTTGGGTCGTGTGGGCCCCGCTTGTAAAACATCGTTTTATGTTTGATTCGTGTTAGTTTTACATATATAAGTTTGCCGTGAAAAGCGTTCGGTCTAAATATGTCGGGAAGTGGTCCATCTTTTTACGAGTTAAAAATAGTTTGATCAGAGCCTGGAACGCCTTGTGCACGCCGCGCACTTTCAGTGGAGCGCGCCGCGCACCACACCTGAGCAGCAGTTTAAATTTTTTTTTTGGGACTGTTTTTGGTCGGTTATCGGAGGCGGGTTGTTACAAGTGGTATCAGAGCATGGTCTAAGGGATTTAGGTGACTTGAGATAGGCGCCTAGACTTAGACTTTTGTGTGTGCTATTATGCGGGACTTGTAGGATTGCGGGTCGGTTCGGGATTTAGTTAGTGCCGTAGAGAATGGGTGAACTAGCTATGTATTGATTACGTTGTTATTAATCGTGTTGTTTGCATTGAATATCTAGCGAGATAGTTGTTGTATTCATGAGCTCGGCATGGCGTGTGAGCGTAATAATGCTTCGCGACCATTATTACGGTTGCAAGCCAAGTCATGCAAGTGATGTACAACAAGTGTTGAACTAGATGGGATGTACGAACTGTGGCATATTATATGTTTGTGAACGATTGATCGTGGTGGTGTGTGTAAGTTATTCATGTTGTGTTCCTAACCGAGTTCATTTCTTAGAATGACTACAAGGAGCAAACAAGCCAACGAAGATCAAGACGAAGACGTTGAGTTCACGGCTAAGGTTGAGGCCATCTTTAAACGTCAAAAAGCGGAGTTTCTCGAGGATGTTAGAAAAGTTTTTCGGGAATCGGTTGATGGGCAATTAACCGATCTAATTGATGAAAGGGTGAAGGTCGCAATCGAGGAAGCGCTTGATGCTAGAAATATTTATCCCCGAGGCGAAGGGAGTGAAGGAAATGGGAGGCGGGACTTCCATTACAAAAACTTCAAGGATGTACAACCTCCTATGTTTAATGGGGTAAGGGATCCGTTGAAGAGTACATGTTGGGTTTCAGACATCGAGGGGGCTTTCCGTACTAGTGAATGTCCTCCCGAGAAGAAAACGAGGTACGGTTCTAGTATGTTACGTGAAGAAGCCAAGTTGTGGTGGGATGACAAGATTCAATTGTATGGCGAGGAACAATGTATGAGCTTGTCATGGGATGAGTTCAAAAAGGAGTTCTTTGATGAATACCGAACTTCTTTCGACCTTGATAGAATCCGGGATGAGTTACACAATTTGCGACAAGGTTCGATGGACTTGGTTACTCTCAAGTCTACCTTCTTGGCAAAGACTCGTTTTTGTCCGGAGTATGTTGGTGACGATCACAAGTTGATGAAAGATTTCTACCGTACCATGAATGACGAGTTGAAGGGTAAGATTAGTCGGGGAATGGCTAAGTATTTTGAAGAGTTGTTTGAGTTGGCGCGGGGTTTCGAACCGGAGGTGTCAAAGCCAAGTGTGTCCGATGTTAGTAAACGGAAGTTCGAAGCGGAGACGTTTTCGAACAAGAAGAGTAAAAGCGCTACCGAAGGTGTAAGAAGCGTAAAGATGAATGAAACGGGTGGTTCTAAATTCGCGTGTTATAATTGTGGACAAACGGGGCATAAGTCTCGTGATTGTCCGTCGGGTAAGGTGTAGCGACCCCGACAAATCGTCAAGTGACGGCGTCGGCTACGTGGGTCCCATTACCTGATTATAAGTCTTTAAGATAACGTTTGACCAAAATATGTCGCCTTCATTTCAAAATAAAGATTGTTTCAAAGTTTACAAGAATTGTTCAACCAAAAGTTAAGTTACAACGTTATAAGTACGATTGAAATCTAGGCGACACAGTTTAAAGTAAAGTCAAAAGACGCTCCATGAAAAGCATGTATACTCGACATCCAATGCAAGTATCAAATAATGAGCGGAAGCATGTATCACATATCGTGCAAGACCTGAGAAAAACATAGAAATCTGTCAACGAAAACGTTGGTGAAATCATAGGTTTAGTAAGTAAATTGTATTGAACCACAAGGTTCTTTAAGAATTGCTCAACCAGAATCGTTCACATTCCAAAATAGTATTTGTATCACGAGCACCCAATTATCAAGGCTTAACCGAATCTTCCCTCTGAATTTTGAATTTAGTGTTAGAACTTACACTATACATTGTTGAAATTATATTTCATTCACTAACGGTAGCGAACCGTCTGAATGAGGGTTTGTTAAACCCGTATGGCCACACAACATAATTACACGCTTACACTTACACCCTGCAAGTGGAACTAATGATAATTGGATTGAGGACTTTTGTTCAAACTCGTATGCATCCTTGTATTCGTATTTGTTCACAATGTAAAAGCATGAAAAGTAAATAAGTGTGAAATGTATGTGTTTCTCAGCCCACAATGTAAAGAATAAAAGTGATTGAAAAAGTGGGACTATGATCTCACCTTGAGTGCAAGAGTTAATAAAGTACTTCGACAAGTAAACGCGTGCAAAGACAAAGCTAGTCTTGACCTAACCAAGTAAGTTATATCAATTAACCGGTTACGACACAAGGTCGGGTGAAATGTGTTCAATTAGTCCTATGGCTCGTTACGACTCGATTAAGTATAGCATGTGAATCACGTTGTCAAGTTTCATACAAGAAACAAGTATAAAAGCATGTTAGAATGATTGTATAAAAGTTTGGTTAAGTTTGACTAAAAGTCAAACTTGGTCAAAGTCAACGAAAAAGTCAACGCGTTCGGGTCGGGTCCCGAACTATTTTTCTATGCTAAATATTCATATACAAGTATATTAAAACAAGTTTCATGTGAATCGGAGGTCGATAGCTAGTCAAACATTTCGCGTGAAATGCGCCAAACAAAGCAGAATCTGGCCAGGCCAATCCGCGCGCCGCGCGGGGATGGGGCGCGCCGCGCCACCATCTGTGCAGGTCTGTTTCTGTTTTCCCCAAGTATGCACGAGCCAAAATCAATTCTAACACAACAATTGACCCGCAAACACTTATAATGCCTATCATATATCGTTGGAAAGGTATTTTGACGAGGAATACAACTAAGCACATTTCATCAATCAAACTTCCACTTACAACAACCAAAAACCGTAATTAAACATTCATAATCAAAGTTCAAGTTCCAAAAACGCATTTTATGATTCGGGCAACCAATTTACATGTATGTTATGCCGTTTCGAAGGTAATCAAACACACATTGCAACAAAACACTTAACAACAATATCTCATAGCATTTGACGCATCAAAAGTTCATGTAAAGCTCATCAAACCCTAATCCAAGTTCACAAAATCATTAATCATGTTCTTGGAGTTTCCTTAATCAACCTATACATCAAAACGAAGCTAATGATACTAGTAACACTTTTAAAACATGCACTTTAACAATCCAACAACATTTGATCATCCAAAATCAAGGATTTAGCAAGTAATTTTCATATTGAACTAGTTACACCAAAAACAACGAATCGAGCATACAAATTACATACACGACATCACAATGAGCCATAGACACTAACTAACACCATTTCAAGTCAAAAACACGAATTTAGAGAAATCTAGAGTTTTAGAAATGTTACCCAAACGAGATGAAGTTGGTATCAAATTGTAGAGGATGAAGAGAGGATTCCAAATATGTAATTTGTTTTGTTGTAAGCCTCCTAGATCGAATTTAGATGATGAATGATTGAATTGGGTGTTTGTGTGTGTGTTCTTGCTAGAGAGAAAGAGAGAGAGAGGGAGATGGTTGAATGGTGGTGATTGGGGTGGACTAGGTGACCTAGTCAACTAGTTTGCCCCGTGTCAATTTTAGTCCCTCGAGTTTGTAGTCGGGTGCGGAAAATACCTAAACGGAATATTTTAAAACGCGTATTAAAATCCGATAACGAGAATATTTAGAATGTTAGCTAACGGAGGTTACGAATCTAGATACGAGGAATATTATCTAAAAAGAAAAAGACGGCGTTAAAAATAATTTAACGAAAAAATGCGGGATGTTACATTATCCACACCTCAAAAGAAATTTCGTCCCGAAATTTAGTTGGAAGTAGTAGTCGATATCTCTTACTCGAGACTTAGAGTAGTAACTCTACGAATGAGTGAAGGTACTTTCTTGGACATTCCACGAATCCGGATAGTCGGGGTGTTACGTTGTATTGAAGTTCGATTTCACGATCCATGATTTCAATCAGTTTTCCCATGAAGAGGAGTTTGTCATCAATAGTTGGTGCATCTAAAAGGATTGCACATTCCTGTTCCGCATGACACGTTTCTAAGTTTGTTACACGAAATGTAGGATAAACGGAAACTTAATTGAGTCGGCAGTTCTAAACGGTAGGGAGCGGTTCCAATACGCCCCAAAGTTTCAAAAGGTTAAATATTGCGAATATAACCCTCCTCGATTTCCCAAAATGGATTACACCTTTCCAAGGTGCGGTTTCTCAATATTTTGCGGTTACACACTGGGATTTTGTAAGGTTTTCATCTAAGTTTGGTATAACTCTTTTGGCGACTACGGGTCGTCTCGAGCCCTTCTCGGACTTGAATGATCTCAATTGTTGTTTCCTGATGTAGTTCAGATTTCGGTGTTTGTTTGCCACATGCGTTGGTCCAACGAATAGGGGTATGACATTTGCGGTCATATAGGGTTTCGGAAGTGCGGCGTTAGTACAAGAACGGTAACTATCGTAGTATGAGGGATCAACTAAAAGCGATAATGCGAGTTTGAAACATGTCCTTCCAGGATGTAAATCGTTCGTTTGCTCGGTTCGTCGGTTTGTGAGAGATACACGGTACATGTGTCTAAGCGGGTTCCCAAGGTCTCTTGTAACGCTAGAAGTGAAACGAGTATTTCGATACAGGATAAATGACGAAGATACACCGTGTTGGAATAGAATCTCTTAAGATATGTTTGAACAAGTCAGTTAGGGTTCGAAAAATGTTCGTTAGGACTATTCACCCTCGTGGCGAATACTAATGTAATATGAGGAGTTTATCTATCCATGGAGAAATGTTACAAGGAGTTTCCTTAAACGGAAATGCGAGCGATGAGGATAGGAGTGAAATGAGGACTTTGAATAGGATGAGCTTACATCTCGAGGTTGCCATAACGTGCCTCTAGTTGTCAAAAGTTGAAGTCTGAAAGAGAAACGAGATAGTACACGTAGTTGTATAGTTCGGGGTTGCATAATAGTTGGCCGATTATCAGAAACACAAGGGCGTTAAGTCAAAGAAGAGTGAAGTATCGTTGGATTGTGTGTTATCCTAAATTCCAGTAATATCAGACGGTAATGGTGAAATATCAGGGGTATGTAGTGTGGTACGTGATGACGAGAAAATTGATCGGATCCACAATTTAGTATTCGACTTCTCCGTGCAAAATAACGAATTTAACTAGAAATGTTGGTGTGAAGAATCACGCTCAAGGTTCGATCGCGGAGAGATTAAAGTCGTGTAACACGAGAAAAGTCAGAAATGAATTTTCGGTAATAACAGACGAGGTCTAAGATTTTACGAATACAAGTCTGAGTGGGGAGAGTTTCCTGATTATATGTGGCTTGATTTTGAGATTGATTGAAATGCCTTGATCATTAACATTATGGTCTAGAAAATTGGACTTCGTTCAACAGAAATTCTCACTTGGAGAATTTGGTATATAGTTGCTCTTTTCTCAAAAGTTCGAGCGTAAGATGGTGATGTTGTTCGTTTTCCTTCTTTACTTGAATAAGTTAAGATGTCATCTATAAATACGATAACAGATTTGTCTAGATAAGTTTGCATACGTGGTTTAGGAGGTTTATGGATACGGACGAGCTTTGGATAAATCGAATGGTACTAAGAGAGATTTACAACTAACGTTGCGAGTTCGGAAAAGACTCAGGAGACATTGTCTCCCTTAACCCCCAATTGATGATAACCGGAACGGAGGTCGTTTTGGAATACACACGGGATTCATGCAAGAAATCATGAGGTCATGGATGCGAGGGAGAGGGTATCGGTTTCCAACCGAAAATTACTCAGTTCACAATAATCTATACAAGACGATGGGGAAACATTTTTTTTTTTTTTTTTTTTTTTTTTTTTTTAACGAATATGTTCCGAGCTCCCTAGTTCTATAGGTGTCAAGTCAAAAGTCTTAATGTATATCCTCCAATAAAATTTATAGGCACACAATATTTTTCCGTTGGTCACTTAAATCGTCTAAGTAGTATCTAGGGGAAAAAGTGGAATGTAAAGAGCACGAGTCAAAGACTTGTTTATAAAACGTCTAACGGTAACCGAATCGAATAAACATGAAACGTGAGAATTTCGAGAAGAAACATACCCGTGACTAGTCCATCGTCGTCTCGGGCATCCTAGGCGTTGATGTTGAAAGTTTAACGGCGTGCGTTGGGGTTGATTTTCTTATTTGGGCACGCACTCCTAAAATGACCCGGTTGGCCACATTCAAAACAAACACCCGTGTTGGGTGCATTGTGCTCCTTTTGAGCGACGGGAGCGGTATTCCTACAATCGTGGGCTACATGGCCACTTCTTTGACACTTCAAGCAAAATGGTTTGCCACATTCACCTAAATGATGTTTGTAGCACTCGCTACAATACGGTAGGTGTCCGGTATAACCTTTCTTGCCGTTGGGGATGAAGGGCTTCTTGGCGAGGTTGTTGTAATTGCTTGATTGGGGGGCTTCCCATTTTCTTTTGTTGTCACCCGACTCATCCTCGGCTTTAGGTGCCGGCACTTCAATCTCGTCTACCGTTTCGATCAATTGACGGGCCATATTCAGGGCCTCTTGGTGATTACTGGGTTTGGATGACATTACTCCTTGTTTGATGCTCTTGGGAAGACCATCCATGTAAAGTTCAACCCTTAGAGGTTCGGGGGTCACGAGGTTTGGACACATCAAGGATAGCTCAGAAAATCGTTGATTATATGCCTTTAGGTCATTCCCGACCGCTTTTAAAGTTCTTAGTTCGTGTTCGAGCTTACGGGTCTCTTCGCGCGGGAAGTATTCGGTGATCATCTTTTTCTTTAAGTCGGCCCATGAGAGAGTGCGAGCTTCATCGATACCCACCGACAGCACATACGTATTCCACCATGTGAGGGCGATACCGGCAAAAGTGTGGGTGGAATATTTGACTTTGTCTTGGTCCCGACAACCGCTTATGCTAAAAACGGCTTCTGTTTGCTCAAACCATCGGGTGAGCACAACCGGTCCTCCGGTCCCATCGAAGGTGTGAGGTTTGCACCCCATGAAAGTTTTGTAGGAGCAACCCTCGTTTGAATTACCGGTTCCATGGTTGTTGTGGTTGTGGTTGTTATTGATGTCGGAGGAGATACTAGCCATAGCCGCACCTATGGCGGTGGCTATCATACGTTGGAGGGCTTGTTCGGGAGTTTCGGGAGGAGCGCGTCGACGAGCCATTGTTCCTTCATGACACAAAAATATCGTTGGTTAGTATTCTAAATAATACTAACCGCGATATGGAATAAAGAATAAGAGAAAATTATCCTTGACTCGCCTTAAATTCTTTATGTCATATTGTCGGAACGTCCATGTGAATCACCGTAATATAATCCCGGAAATTATATTACCCTGATTCTCATGTGCATTTAACATTACTTCATAAAGTCAAGGTGGCGCGTCAACAAAATTTATTAACGTAAGATCAAGATCGAATACGAGTTAGATATGATAGAAGAGTTCGAGTATAAATGCACAAATAGTCAAGTAATTCCTACTTCAGTCTATATGCCGGTTGTAGTCTAGATTCACCTATGTACCCTATGACTCGGGGTGGACACAAATGAACTCTAAATCCCTACAACCAAGGCTCTGATACCACTTGTAGCGACCCCGACAAATCGTCAAGTGACGGCGTCGGCTACGTGGGTCCCATTACCTGATTATAAGTCTTTAAGATAACGTTTGACCAAAATATGTCGCCTTCATTTCAAAATAAAGATTGTTTCAAAGTTTACAAGAATTGTTCAACCAAAAGTTAAGTTACAACGTTATAAGTACGATTGAAATCTAGGCGACACAGTTTAAAGTAAAGTCAAAAGACGCTCCATGAAAAGCATGTATACTCGACATCCAATGCAAGTATCAAATAATGAGCGGAAGCATGTATCACATATCGTGCAAGACCTGAGAAAAACATAGAAATCTGTCAACGAAAACGTTGGTGAAATCATAGGTTTAGTAAGTAAATTGTATTGAACCACAAGGTTCTTTAAGAATTGCTCAACCAGAATCGTTCACATTCCAAAATAGTATTTGTATCACGAGCACCCAATTATCAAGGCTTAACCGAATCTTCCCTCTGAATTTTGAATTTAGTGTTAGAACTTACACTATACATTGTTGAAATTATATTTCATTCACTAACGGTAGCGAACCGTCTGAATGAGGGTTTGTTAAACCCGTATGGCCACACAACATAATTACACGCTTACACTTACACCCTGCAAGTGGAACTAATGATAATTGGATTGAGGACTTTTGTTCAAACTCGTATGCATCCTTGTATTCGTATTTGTTCACAATGTAAAAGCATGAAAAGTAAATAAGTGTGAAATGTATGTGTTTCTCAGCCCACAATGTAAAGAATAAAAGTGATTGAAAAAGTGGGACTATGATCTCACCTTGAGTGCAAGAGTTAATAAAGTACTTCGACAAGTAAACGCGTGCAAAGACAAAGCTAGTCTTGACCTAACCAAGTAAGTTATATCAATTAACCGGTTACGACACAAGGTCGGGTGAAATGTGTTCAATTAGTCCTATGGCTCGTTACGACTCGATTAAGTATAGCATGTGAATCACGTTGTCAAGTTTCATACAAGAAACAAGTATAAAAGCATGTTAGAATGATTGTATAAAAGTTTGGTTAAGTTTGACTAAAAGTCAAACTTGGTCAAAGTCAACGAAAAAGTCAACGCGTTCGGGTCGGGTCCCGAACTATTTTTCTATGCTAAATATTCATATACAAGTATATTAAAACAAGTTTCATGTGAATCGGAGGTCGATAGCTAGTCAAACATTTCGCGTGAAATGCGCCAAACAAAGCAGAATCTGGCCAGGCCAATCCGCGCGCCGCGCGGGGATGGGGCGCGCCGCGCCACCATCTGTGCAGGTCTGTTTCTGTTTTCCCCAAGTATGCACGAGCCAAAATCAATTCTAACACAACAATTGACCCGCAAACACTTATAATGCCTATCATATATCGTTGGAAAGGTATTTTGACGAGGAATACAACTAAGCACATTTCATCAATCAAACTTCCACTTACAACAACCAAAAACCGTAATTAAACATTCATAATCAAAGTTCAAGTTCCAAAAACGCATTTTATGATTCGGGCAACCAATTTACATGTATGTTATGCCGTTTCGAAGGTAATCAAACACACATTGCAACAAAACACTTAACAACAATATCTCATAGCATTTGACGCATCAAAAGTTCATGTAAAGCTCATCAAACCCTAATCCAAGTTCACAAAATCATTAATCATGTTCTTGGAGTTTCCTTAATCAACCTATACATCAAAACGAAGCTAATGATACTAGTAACACTTTTAAAACATGCACTTTAACAATCCAACAACATTTGATCATCCAAAATCAAGGATTTAGCAAGTAATTTTCATATTGAACTAGTTACACCAAAAACAACGAATCGAGCATACAAATTACATACACGACATCACAATGAGCCATAGACACTAACTAACACCATTTCAAGTCAAAAACACGAATTTAGAGAAATCTAGAGTTTTAGAAATGTTACCCAAACGAGATGAAGTTGGTATCAAATTGTAGAGGATGAAGAGAGGATTCCAAATATGTAATTTGTTTTGTTGTAAGCCTCCTAGATCGAATTTAGATGATGAATGATTGAATTGGGTGTTTGTGTGTGTGTTCTTGCTAGAGAGAAAGAGAGAGAGAGGGAGATGGTTGAATGGTGGTGATTGGGGTGGACTAGGTGACCTAGTCAACTAGTTTGCCCCGTGTCAATTTTAGTCCCTCGAGTTTGTAGTCGGGTGCGGAAAATACCTAAAAGGAATATTTTAAAACGCGTATTAAAATCCGATAACGAGAATATTTAGAATGTTAGCTAACGGAGGTTACGAATCTAGATACGAGGAATATTATCTAAAAAGAAAAAGACGGCGTTAAAAATAATTTAACGAAAAAATGCGGGATGTTACATAAGGTCACATGTTTTAAGTGCCGGAAGGAGGGACACCGGAAGTCGGAATGTCCCGAGTGGAATAGTGACGGAGCGCGAAAATCTAGCGATGCTTGATTCAGGTACTATTCGATTTTAGTACTATCTTTATGCAGGTGATTTTGGATAATGATTGAGTTTATCCATGTGTTGTAGTGACTAGCTAGGTCGAGTTAGTCCATTACGGTTTGATTAGCCATGTCGGGTTAATCAATTGGATGTTGGATGTTGACCGAGGCGGGTTAACCAAGTGAGTTTGACTAACCGGGTCGGGTTAATCAATTAAATGATAAGTGTTGACCGAGTCGGGTTGACCTAGTGTGTTTGACTTAACCAAGTCTGGTTAATCAATTGTTGTTAGGCGTTGACCGAGGCGGGTTGACTAAGGGTATTTGACTAACCGAGCCGGGTTAATCAAATTGTTTTTAGGGGATTAACCAAGTCGGGTTGACCGAGATAGTTTGACTAACCAAGTCGGGTTAATCAATAAGCTGTTGGGAGTGTTGACCAAGTCGGGTTGACCAAGTGAGTTCGACTTAACCGAGTCGGGTTAATCAATTTGGTGATAAGTGTTGATCGAGGCGGGTTGACCGAGCGTATTTGACTAACCGGGTTGGGTTAATTAATTCTTGGTAAGGGTTGGCCGAGGTAGGTTGACCGGGCGAGTTGGAGGCCTAACCGAGTCGGGTGAAACCGTGATTTGATTAGAGGGTTACTTGTATTGCGCTCCATAAGGTTTAGCGTAGTAATGGTATGCCGTTCGAGAGGCGTTCACGTTGACTTTGTATGTGTGCGAGTATAGTCATGGTGGTTGACTATATTTGTTTGTGTGTAAGTGACCGAGTTAACGGTCGAGACGGTACGGGTAGGTTATAAGTCTTGGTGGCACCAAGCATCGCCATTGTAAGTGAAAGTTTGCTAGGCCTGCTTTGTGTCCTAGGTAGATCTCGACTAGCAGTTGATTGCTAGGGAGTTGTGGCGTTGAGCCGTAATGTTCATTGGGTTTGGGTGACTTCGAATAGTCAAGTGTCATATAACGCCGAGGATGGACCCCGAAAGGGGCAAGTGAATGAGACTCGGTGGTAGTAATGGGAGTTGCATAACACTACGTCAGGTGCCCTCCATATACCTGCAAGTGGAATGCTTCACTCCGATGGTGCGATTACTTTGTACTTGGGTACCGGTGAGGAAACCCGAAGGTACGATCATGGTTTATTGCGACGACTAGCGGGCATTGACGTTTAGCCGATTTGGAAAGACTAGGTTCGAGTATCTTGTGGTAAGTTCGCGGAAAATTTTGAGTATGACCGACGTTGGTACCGGCCATGTATGTTGTGGAATGTTGAAATTTCGCAAGGTATTATCATCTTGACGATGATAAGGTAGGGTTAAAACCCTAAGTGGGGGAGTATGTACCCGGAGGGTACGATGCTTCTTTGGTTTGGTAGGCGTGTTTGAGCCATTTGCCGTAAGTTATCTCGTTTTGAGAGCCAACTAGAGAAGTAGAGTGTTAGTTTGGACTGTCTCATGTAGGGGCGTGTTAGGATAGAGTGCGTTCGGGAACGAACTCTCTAGAGTATTGGCGATGGGCGTTAGAACTCTAAGTCGTGAGTTGGAGTATGCCAAGGAAATCATGAAGGTTAATTGTGCAATTGGAACGTTGCATGGTGGTAAAGTGTGATCGATAGGATGCACGGTGGCCTCAAAGGTTCCGAGATTGTGTGAGAACTCGAAGACTTGTGGAAAATGAGTTGTTTTCGTTCGCGATGAGGTTTATATCGCGAGGACGCGATCCAATTTAAGTGGGGGAGAGTTGTAAGACCCGATTATTTATTTTACAGAAGTGTATTAGAGTGCATGAAGTGTAGGGAAAATTGTGTGAGTAAACCGAAGACAGAACCTGTTCAGCCCTTCGTGCGCGCCGCGCAGGGGTGATGGTGCGCGCCGCGCACTGTCCCTGCGACAGAACTCCAGTTTTTCTGTTTTGAGTTTAATGAAGGGCATTATGGTCTTTTCACTTGAGAGTCGGTTTTAGGCCACAAAGGCAGATTGGTGGACTCTTTAAAGTCCACAATCTTATCTTCATCTCTTCCACACACTCTCAAACCCTAGAGTGAGAAATAGAGCTTAGAGAGAGAAAGCTTCATTTGGGGAAGAAGGAGCTTGAATCAAACGAAGTTGCAAGTGTTAAAGTTGTTCACCTTGTTCACGGCTACGTTGTGGTAGTATTGGTAAGCTCTAACTCCGAGTTTTCATAGTTTGATTTAGTGTTCATAATTGGGGTTTTGAAATGGGTGTTCTTGAAATAAACCCATTAGTTGTTAATTGGATGTTTGAGCTAGTAAATGGTGTTAATAACCATTGTTGGTTGGTTTGGGTTTGTTAATGAAGATAATTAGTTGTTAATCATGTTTGGTTGTTGGAATCACTAGTTAATTAAGATTATAAGTGATTAGAAGTGTAAACTTGCAAATGGGTGTTGACTTGAGTTTGGGTCAAAATGGATTTTTGTGTCCTAATGATGCAAGTAAGTGTTTTGATGTTGAACCTTGAGCATAAGGGGGTGTTTGAACATAATCATTAGTTAATTTTGATTATGGGTGTCTTGGGCGAGTTTTGACTTAGTCAAAGTGATGCATGTGCAAATGGGTCGATATTGCACTTATGGTGTTTTGTGTATAAGCTAGTGTATTTAGCTTATTCGGTTGTAAATTACTTAGGTGATTTGCATCGGACGATTAGGAGCTCAAGTGGAAGTTGCCTTACTTGAAATCAAGGTGAGTGGAATATTTATACATGTATGTATGTGGTTTATTTACTCGTACGCGATGTGGGCCTTTGGCGCCACATCGTGAGTGTGGGGCGTTATGTCACAAGTTGGTGGCTTATTTGGTATTCGGGTGAAGAGAACTACGGGTCGGTAGTATCTCGCTAGGTGTCTCACGAGTCGGTGACACCTCTTGGAGGTTTACAAGTCGGTGACCTCATATGTATTGACGGGTGGTGCACTAGTCGGTGACACCCCATAGTGTTCACAAGTCGGTGACACTTGGTGGTACTTCACAAGTCGGTGATGCCACATGGCGTTCACGAGGCGGTGACCCATAAGTAATAGTGGTGATTCACAAGTTGGTGACACCTTATGATGAGTCATAAGTCGGTGACATTTCTTAGTGATCACAAGTCGGTGACACTAGGTGGGGCTTCACAAGTCGGTGATGCTACATGGTGATTCACAAGTCGGTGACACCATATGACGAGTCACAAGTCGGTGACATGGTACGAGTGAGACTCGATGATCTTGGTCGGCTACAAGTCGGTAGTAGTAAGCGGTGAACGGTTAGCTTGTTTATGCCCTTTTATGTTTAGTATATTATCGTGTTGAATTATATACTAACGTTGTTGCTAGTCGTGTGTTTGTTGATGCTAACTCATTTGTTCGTTGTATGTAATGGTTTTGTAGGTGGATGCGTGTAGGTAAATTACATATGTATATGTATAAGTATTGCATTCACTAAGCATTAGCTTACCCTCTCGTTGTTTACCATTTTATAGGTTCCGGCGTGGATAAGGGTAAGGGCATTCGTTCGGACTAGAGATCCCGCTTGATGCTAGGGGACGCTTTTGGCTTTAGTAGCTCTTGGAGTTTGACCGATAGTTGGGTAGTTTAATCCCAAACGCCATGCTCATTGTGTAGTTTGGAACTTAAACTCTTTGATGGTCGAAACTCTAAACTTGTATTAAACTTGTATTTTGGGTCGTGTGGGCCCCGCTTGTAAAACATCGTTTTATATTTGATTCGTGTCAGTTTTACATATATAAGTTTGCCGTGAAAAGCGTTCGGTCTAAATATGTCGGGAAGTGGTCCATCTTTTTACGAGTTAAAAACTGTTTGATCAGAGCCTGGAACGCCTTGTGCGCGCCGCGCACTTTCAGTGGAGCGCGCCGCGCACCACACCTGAGCAGCAATTTAATTTTTTTTTTTTGGGACTGTTTTTGGTCGGTTATCGGAGGCGGGTTGTTACAAAATGCAAGTATTACATAAATATAATGGAGTAAGAGAACTAATTACTTTCATAAAACATCATGATGCTTTCAGTGAATTGTTGAGGTGTAGGTAAAAGTAAGTAATCGTCAACGATCGCAATTGCAGCCTTAGATTGTATCATCCTAAGTATTTTTTCTTCGTTTTCTTTATCCACCACTTTCCCATATTTTTTTAAAAAAAACCCACCCAATATATCCTTTGTAAGTGATAAAATGAGTGGAACATGCAAAGTGTATTAGGAACCCGAATCCCTTTCGAAACACTCCACCCTTTGGTAAGAAGGTAATCATCTATGTTTTTATACACGTATGACGAAGAAATTAAGATCTTCACGAAAGCAATTCAAAGTTAGTTTGTATGCACCTGGACACAACCATGAATCAATCAACATAGACATTCATGAGCCTTCTTATGTACATATGTTATATTATAAACTTATATGGGAATTATTAATTCAAACTCAAAGAATGGAGATCAGTCTATTATAACATTTTATCGATCTCAGAGATGGAAACTTTATCTTATATCCTCAAATATTATGAAATACAAACCAAGCGAAATTAGGTTCATCGGACTATTCACTTAAATCAAGCCTAACATGACCTACAAAAGTCAGCTAACATTATATCCTCTTAACTCTTAACATGAATAAGTATAGCTGCAACTTTAATGTTGCCCTTCCTACGAATAGCAGATCCAAATCAAGGCCCGAGTCACTAAAAAATCGATATAAATCATATGTTAAAGCGAATAAGTATATGCTTTTGATTCACGGAAAATCATCATCACAAACTCAGTTATATATATACTTCTCGAATCACAATAATAAAGACGCGGGACTGCATATGAATATCAGTTTCAAATCAAAGGCAACTGACAATGAAACTCACAACATTAGACATAGCAATGAAACTCACAACATTAGACATAGACTATGACAACGATGAAAAAAACCGCAAACAAATTGCATATATCAACCTTTAAAACAGGTAAAAAAGAAATTAAATGAACACCTTACTTTAAATTTTTGAACACCTTACCTTTTAGGAGCCAGATTATGTTGATGAAATTTGCTTTTTCTGTAAGCCATAACCCTGCTTCCCCATCGATATGGAACAGCATATATATTGCCTTGGGCATATGGTTTTACTTAATTATTCCTTCACAAATACACCTGAGATTATTTTAGGAGGACTCTGAGATTACTTAAAAACATTAGCAATAAAAAAGGTTAACCTGAAAATCACATTTTAGAGGTAACGAACTGCAACTGCACATATACATTGTTGGTATAGAAAACTAAGCATGGATTAACAACTTGCGGCATGTGCATGAAGAGTTTATTATATCAAGGTTGAATTTATCATTTTGATATCTGTATTAGATAAAGATGACCAAATTAAGAACATATAAGCCAAGTCAGTACTTTAGACAATACATCCATACTTAAATACCAGTTAGAAATTATACTGAATTCCAACCCATTAGACACCCAATTTCCTTTTTTATAATTTTGATATCTGAAATACATATATATATGACCAAATTAAGAACATATAAGCCAAATCAGTACCTTGGACAATACATCCATTCTTAAATACGAGTTAGAAAATATACCCAATTCCAAATCCTTTTTATTTTGAACTAATGCATCACAATTAGTTTATAAAGACTTATATACCAATTGATCAATAAAAAAACTAACATTCATTTTATATCTACTTGTAAGCCCATGATATCAAGTTCAACATATTCATTAGATACAAACATAACCAAATTAAGTGGTTAAACCTGAACGGAAGATAACGAAGCGATAAGATGCATATTATCTGAAACACAGTAGAACATCCCACAACCGGCGTCATTCAACATCGTTCAGACCACCTATAAAAAATGCACATATCAATATACCATCAAGTAAAATATAATCAATGTATTCATCATTATCGAAAACAATATACAGTTGACTACAAAATGTCAAATATTAAAACAACTAAAATCTTATCCAGTAAAATAACCACTTAAGTACACACTTCTTCCACCATAAGACCACATATAAACTTTCTGATGTTAAAACTGTAGCATGACCACCATTTTCCGAAGCAAACAAATTTGTTTACATGAAAATTTCACAACTTCAACATCAGCAAATCTTTTTAATGCAACATACAAGTTCTGCACACCACATTAGATAACTCACAATTAATCACGATTTATCAACCTACAACGTTGACACCTAAATTGACAAATTTAAACGTTGACCCGCAAATAATCGCATACGAACGGCAGAAAATACACCTAAAATCACTTATAATCATACACACGCTTATCAAATTTTAAAACTAATAACATGAGACTATTTGAGTAATCAATAAATCAAACACTTAAAGTTCAATGGTTCGAGCCTTGTTCATATAATCATGAATCGGGATATAATCAACGATTTGAGTATTGCAAATGTTAAATTCGCTTTGATAATCAATGACAAACGCAAATGGGTTTCAAAACTCATTGATATAATTAATGATTTTAAGTACTGCAAATGTTAAATTAGGTATTTTGAAACCCTAATTGAAATCATCGATGATGATACGTACCTTAGAATCGTTAAAGTTCGCAACTGGGTTACCTTAACAATGGTACTGAGAAGGCATTTCCAAAAGAACTAAAAATAACTGCTATGAGGTTGACAGATATAGGGAAAAAGAATACTTATTTTGGTTGCATTGTTGACAGTTTGCTAACATATACTTCCAAATCTAGAGCTTCATCATAATTTCAATTCCTCACACACCTACACAAAGTTAGGATTTTAAAAATTATGAGCAAGTGTAGGACACTAAATACAATAGATTGTAAGTTAGAAAGAAAGCTCAAAATAATCAATGTGATTGTTTAGGTGACTATTCACAATGCTACAGTAAATAGATGGTGTACAGTGATAGTAGAAAAGTCACACACCCATTACCCTTGCCCCAGTCCAAACTTGAACCCAACACCACTTGATTGATGGGGGACACATTTGCCACCAGTAGTATATCTTGGATACTGCTAGGGCCAAGGGTACTTGATTCAACTATATCTGCAACTAAATGACCATTAACAAAAGAAAGTAATATGAACTAAAAAGGACCACATTAAAATTAGATTGTTGTCATCCATATGGTAATAAGTTTGAGTATGTAAACTTATGAATCACATTACCTGGTATTAATCAGAAAGTGGCAGTTACCCATTGTCTGCAAACTCATCAATTACAGCAAACAGCATGAAGTATGCATTCTAGATCTGATATTTTGTGTGGAAGATTCAAGACCTAAACCAATATAAAAGATAGAAAAGGAATTAAATTTTGAAGTGTTTCATGTAATATTGTTTTGTCATTAAATTGATACATGTACACAAACAGACCTGCTCGAGGGCACCTTAGCTGAATCGCTGTAAATTACCTCGATTGGCCAAATAAGTTGGTGACTTTAATGTAGCGACAATCCAAAAGAAACCTATGAAAAATTTAAATTGCTATGCATATAGATCAATCATCAAACAACTGTATACATAAGCAAATTGCTAGAAAATTCGATTCAATATGAATATTACCTCCGGTCTTATTAGTTACTTGATTACCTAAGTTGCCACCAGCGTTCAACCTGCATCACTACCTTGATCTTTTAGATATTTACCAAATTCGAAATACATCATATATATTTATTCTCATAAGTGGAGCATCTTTGTCAAAGTTAAACTTCTGTAAACTATGGCCCATGACATTTTCTTAAGCTTAATTTAACTGCAAATAATTTCAAACAAATTACTTATCAATCTACCTATTTCGGTCATTAAAATGGTCATTACCAACCTATAGAAACAAACATGGTCATTAACAGAGCATAAATACCATCACTACGTATCATGTTAGTTCCAGTATGTAATCGTATTTTACAATTCATAGTGTGTCATACTCAACATCATTAATAAGACAATCGAAGTAGTTATTGACCAATTTAGAGAACCAAAAGGTCATAAATTCAGCCAATCAAAATAGCCCTATATAAAACTAAATTTTAAACCTATAAAAAAAAAATATTCGACCATAACAAACAAACCTGATGAGAATAATTAGTTTACATATTAAGGTCAGTTTTGGTATCTAAAATTTAGGCTCTTGAAAATGCAAACTTTTTCTACTTCTTGAGTCTTAGCACTGTAGAAAAATTGAAGTTAAATGATACTTACGAATGACGTATTTTTTTCATTTTCAATTACGCCTTCTTCGCATATTTTGACCACTTGCATTTCTCAAGAAGTGTTTTTGTGATCTCTCTCATGTGCAAAACTTTTGTTGAGATTTTGGACCTTTTGCTCTTCCTAAACAACAGATATCCACTCAATTAACAAATGTAACCATAAAATGTTTTAAACACATGTACACACAAAGTTGAAAAAAAAAAAAAACAAATCTGGAAAATATGTACAGCATCAACAAAATATTTTGTTCTTTCACCATACAACTAATTATGTCCTTTTCTTCATTATCATCACGAACAAAACCAAACAATATGATTATAAGTTATCACAATAAAACCAAGTTGCAACCATAAAATTTGGCAGGTCAAAAAATTAAACATTAAACATTATAACACATCGTAAAACAATCCGAAATCCAAAATAGTGGAAACCTGATGCTTCGTCAATCCAAAGGAGTAGATGGATGTCTGATCTGTAATTGAATCACGATGACTAATGCTTAGTCAATTCTCTGGTCTCGATTTTCTGATATGAGATACAAGAATCGCATATGCTTTGTCAATTCTATGCATCTGATTTGAAGAACCCTAGTTTTGTTTGGAGAGGGAAAAAGGCTTCGTGGTTTCTATTTGATTTTATCTAATGATTACTGAGAGCAGTTTGATGAAAACCAGTTTATGAGAGTTGCAGCGGTTTTTCCTTAAAACCGGGTTATATGTATATACTCGTAAATAATTATTTGGGCTGACTGTAACAAACGTAATTAAGGAGGTTTAATGAAAGGTTAATAGTGTAATTAATTTCTGTAACTGCTCTTAATTTCTCTAAATGATGTCATTACCAATTTAGAGGGCTGAGATTAAAAGTAGGTTTCATCATCTAATGGCTAGACTTTTGCCACCTAGGATTTTTCAAATTTTTATTCCATCATAATATTTTTCTTATTAAGGATTATATAGATATAGATACTTCGCCAGTAGTTTATAACTACAAGAAGTATATTGAAAATCGGTACAATTAAATTGAAAGTAAATAATTAAATGTCTATATCAAAAAAACTAAAAAAGGAGAAGGGAAAAAAAAACAAACAAAAAAGGAAAAATAGAACGTTGCCGTTTTAGGTAAAACGACAATTAATAACCTATAAAACGATCGCTCGTTGCTAAAGGAAATTATTTCGCTCGATAACTTAAACATTGTTTCAGTAGTATAAATGACTCGCACATGGCCGGGGAATACCGTTAGCAATACAATGTTTCGATACATACATTAAGCAGTTTTTTTGATAGTTTATAATTACAATACGCACGAGAAAAGTTAATACTAGTTTATCAAATGAGAAGTAAAAAAGTAAAAAAGCGTTAAAAAATGACTACATTGAAAAAAAGTATAAAGAGATTGAAATATAAGAAGTTTGTTAAAAAAAGAAAAGAAAAAATCAAAAAGAAAAATCGGTTGTTAAAAAAACATCAAAACGATTATGTTTAGCATGGCACGACAATTGTTAAGGCTTCGTACGACAAAAAACTCCTCACTCAATAGTATATGTAGGGGTGAGCATGGGGCAGTGATGTGTTATAACTGGCCATATAATCAACATTGCAGTTAATTAATATTTTTAACTATAGAATTTGGTTAATAATGGTTTAATTAATTCGGTTAATAATAACTATATATAAAACGGTTAATTTAGTAACCATTCACGGGGGGAAAAAAAATTCATAGGTACGTGCCAATACTAATATCAACTTTTAAATATGAGTAACATGTTCTTACCTTGTGATTCAATCTTCTAAATTAAAACAATCAAATTTGCATAATATATTTTTCAAAGAGTCTCATAACCAATAAACATAGTAACAATAAAACAATATCATACAAGTACGTATAATCAAATTACAAGGTCAAAGTGACGAATTATAAGATAAACGTAACATTCAGTTAGAAAAATACAAGTAGATAAAATGGAGCGGTTAAAGTGGTGCAGTAATCTTTTACTTTCATAATCAACCCACAAATATCAGTTAATTCATAAGTGTTAACCCTATTTGCAGTTATAAGTTTAGTTTCGTTAATGCGATTTGATTTTAGTGGTTAATAAGGTTACATTCGGTTAATTCCATTTTTTGCTCACCTGTAAGTCTATGCAGTAATTGTATTATATCTACAATAATAATGTGATTAACAGACATACGTCTACCCTGCTTATTAGGCAAAGACCCAAATTTCCATTCGATATGAGAATGTATGGGGAATTGGTCAATATGCCCCTTCCAAATCGAAATTGCAATATATACTCTCTGTCCACGCATCACGCACCATACATCATGCGTATGACATGGTGCGTGATGTGTGTCACCGATCATACTAGACATCTGAGCTATTATACCAAACATGATGTACACATATATCACAACACGAACGGTGCGTTTGATATAGTGGGTGGTGCGTGTTTGACGAGATAAGATAAGTATATTGTGAATAAGTTTTCCTCATTTTTTCGATTATTAAGATCTTAAAAGGCAAAACTGGGTCTCGTATATCACCTTTTCTGATTTATTGTGAATTATTAAGACGTTAAAAGCTAAAAGTGGGGGGTCCCGAGCACAAATAATGCCCATTAAAAGCTGACCGACACAAATAATGCAATTAAAAGTCAAAAGTGGGGATCCCGAACCTCATGGCCACCTGTATTCTAAACATCCATAAATATCACCTTTCACCAACACCCATATTTCTCATCACAAAACAACATCACCCAACACCAAAACACATCAGATATCTCTGAGCAACATCACTTACTGTATCTTATACCCCCACCACCACCACCACCACCACCGTAGTGTGTATTTGAACATGGGTTAAATTGACGGTTCTAGTTTGCTTTAAGTGCCAAAATGAAGCCAATCAGTGTGTATTTGAACCGTGGAATAATGTTTGGGCATTAAACCTGGAGTTAAACTCACACGGACCTCTTCATTTGGGCATTGAATGGACATCAATCATTGAATGTGCAACACGCACGCAAGTTTGTTTAGTGTGTTTAGTGTGTGGTGCATGGTGAATGGTGCGTGTGCATGGTGTATGCTGTGCGTTCCATAGAAACGAAGCCAACATTTACTATATAATAAAATCCGAAGGAAGAAAAGAAAAAATATGTTTTACGAGCTTAAAATAGCTCATCAACCGAATCTTGAATTTTCAGGATTACTGATCAACTTTATTTTTTACGGTAATTGATCTTTTTGACAATATCTTTAAGTTCTTGATGGTCCACCATTTGTTCCAAGATCTTATAAACGACATTCACTAAATTCACCTCGTTCCTCGGTTCCCATCTTCGATAGATGACGAAAATAACAACTCAGGTAACCGCCCATCTTACCCCATTTCTCTATCATATTTTTCCTCTTAGGTGGTTTCATTTCATTATCACCAAATGGTATGTGTACATCGTATATAAGTCAAGTACTGCATAATACTTAAACTTATTTTAACTAAAAAAAAAATATAGAAATGCATTGTCGGTGGCAGGATGGTAATAAGTACGTTGCAACAAAGGAATCCTTTGATACTCGAATGGATTGTTACAGGTGTTTATTATTTTACAACAACATCGATCAAGTAAATCATATGACTCTCAACCAAGGGAGAGTGGGGGTAACATGTATATAAGTCAAATTTTGTGGGGAGCTTCTCCAAGTGATTTGATACGTAGGACCTGTTGTAGTGGCGTAGCTCCTTGAATAACAAGCATTGTACTTGTGTGATTCATTAGCAGTCACGTAGCAATGATAAAGATACGTCTTCCCGCAATCCCAATCATGATGCTCAGCACTCTAAGTCATATAGTATAACAGAAGCATCACATATTGGTCGGAGTCGGCTTCGCATACCTATGTTTATACACAAACCATGCCGTTTATTTTTTATTCAACGGAATGGTTTGTTTATATAAACAAGTATTTTGAAGCCCATTCCGACCAATTGAGGGTGTTTCTGTTATAATATATGATTTAGAGTGATGAACATCATGATTGGGATTGCGGAAAGACGTATCTTTATCATTGCTAAGTGACTGCGAATGGAACACAACAATAAGGTTTTCATATTAGAAGTAGTTATCTACTTCAACAGGCCTTATATTAAAGCATTTGGATGAGTTTTCTGCAGAATTGGACTTAACTAGATGTCACTCAACTCTCACTTGGTTATGACTCAAATGGTTACTTGATGGCTGTTGTTGTTCCATAAAAGACACCCATAATAATCCAGTTTGGTATCAAAAGATTCTAGTGTTGCGACGTACTTATTACCATCATAACCACCACCAGTGTATTTTTAAGTTTTTAAGTTTGAGTTTAGGTATACAATACTTGACTCTATGGAGTGTATACGTACCATTTGATGAAAGTGCAACCCCACCAAAGTGGACAAATATGATAGAGAAATGGGGTAAGATGGGCAGTTACCTGAGTTGTTTTTTCATCATATACCGAGCCCAGGAACCGAGGAAAAAGGTGTACGCGGTCAATTTGGATGATAAGATTTTGAAACAAATGGTGGATTATCGAGATTTTAAAGATGCGTTCATCAAAATCACTTACCCTTAAAACTAAATTTGTTAATGCGTTATTTTAAGATCATGTAATATATATGTTTATCATCAACTCGAAGCTGCCCTTTTGAGTTATTTAATTTGTTCGATTAGCGGTGTTAAAATTATAATGTTTAATTATTTATTTATTATGTTGCGTGGTTTAATTTGTTATGCAAAAAACGTTATATAACAAACTTTGAGACGTTAAATCGTCGTTCAAATGGTGAATCACTGAGATCTTAAAGATGGGTTCATCAAGATCACTTACCCTTAAAAAACGGCCTACAAACAAAAGTAAATTAATATTTATATTAATTTACATGATACAAACATATTAGGGATCCCAACATAATAATATATAACATACAATCTAATATAAACAAACGGCTACAATTTAATTATGTTCTAGTCAAATCTATCTTCTTCTTCTTCTTCTTCTTCAACATACTCATGAGTTCCTTGATGGTCAAAACATGGATATATGGTGGTAGGATGAGTGGGTCTCTTATTCTAAAGCCTGAACCAGTTCCCTTCTTCTTATTTGCAAGCTCAGCATAGAAATCAAAAACTGAGGCATAACCATACCTAGTTGCCTTATCAAACAACTCTCTTAGAGTGTCAATAATATTTTTTTTTAGCTTGCCTTCTCTTTTAGGTTTGAAGATCTCCAGCACCTCCATCCACTTTGAGTATCCATAATTACGTAGTTCATTAACATGGATATGTTCAAACTCGAAATTTTCTTTACTGATGTTGAATGTGTGATCGGTGAATTTTTGACACTTATAGGTTTTGATTTGCTAAATCTTCTAGTCATCATATCGCTATATTTTTTTTTTATTAGAACATGATCCCATGATGTGTCAAAAACAACACTCTTCTTTGTACTCTTCTTTGGCTTTTGTTTTTTTGTTGTTTCCTCTTCAACATCAAGTTCTTTATCAAAGGAAGCAGCAAATAGCAAAGAAACTTTTCTTGAGAGCTGATTATCAAGTTCTTTCTGTTTCTAAATTGCTAGCGCTTGGGCAACCATATATATCTATTCATGCTTATGCCCAGTGAAGTTGCATTGTCATAGATTTCTCTTTCGTCCTTATTACTTAGCCTCAAATCAAAGGCTTCTAGATATGAACTAATATCCATTTTTTTCTGTGGCTACACCGATGTAATGCTCCTGGTCAAGTGGATGATATTTTTATCGTATCAAAAAAATGTTCGCTTCTTGATCCACGGCTTTTCTTTCTTGCAGTTCTTCTTCAACAGTCTGCTCAACCATATTCGTATCTGATGTTGACGTTTCGTGTTCAACTTATAATAATATGAAAACAATGATAAAACACTTAACGAATTAACACAAATGCTCAGGCAATAACCCGATCATTATAGCAACTAGCAAGTATTCAGCCAAGGTTCGTTCCACAGGGAGCAATATACATGAATCTCAAAACACTAATAATTATCCTAAGTTGAATGAGGGGTTTTGTGAAAGATTTGATTGTTGATTGACATAATATTAACCCAAAAGAGAGATTAACAATTAAGAAAGAAACGTGTCTACTTGATTGTTCAACCTATTGCCATGGATTAACCCTTTCATTTGTCACACAACGATGTTTTTTATTGAAAGACAATCACACAAACGACGTTTTAAACATAAAGTTTTATTTCAATCTCCCAATCTTCATAAAACTTTGAATCAATCAAAACTCATTAACTTCCGTAGCCTCGTATTAAAAGATTACAACTATGTTATGAGTGAAAAAATTGAAAATCGGTTTTGGATTAAAATCCCTTAAAATCCTTCAATTATCAAAATCCCTTAAGATAATCAAACACTACCATGTTGAATAAAAGCCAATTGAAAACCAATCCAAATCAAGAACCCAATCCTTTGAAATCCCCAATTTGTTCATCTAGATCACCAAAGGTGTTGAAGTACAAATTGCTTCACTAATCAAATCTCTAAAAAAATCTAGGCAACTTATATAATCAAAGTAAAGCTTTCAATAATCAAAGTAATGGATCTTCAACCAAGAAAAATAATTACCAACTCATTCAAACACCCAAAATCATTTTTTTAATAGCGATTGGGATCACCCGAGGGGGATTAAACCACCTGTTGCGATCATCTCCCGTTTCGACTATGCCGATGCAGCGATAATAACCCCGCCCCTCAAAATCATTGATTAGGGCAAAACCTAAGCTTAAAGTTTACAAATCAAGTGAACACAACTAATCTAAGCTAACATCAAAACATAAACAAGAACAAAATCAAAGAAGACTAAAGTATTCATCATTACAACTAAAATGGAGAAAAGCTACTACCAAAATGGAGAAGAAATACTAAAATGGAGAACAGATGATGGAATGGAGTTTCAATCTTCATGGAATTAGAGTTGGGAGCTTGAAATTAGCCTTCATCTTGATGAAATCATGTTTGGAACCCTTTTAGTGCTCCAAAATGGCCTAAGGGTGCAACTCTCTTCTACATAAAACCCCAAAAATCGTATTTATAGTCGAGCTGAATTTTTGGCTAAAAATAGGCCTGGAACGACGTTCTAGAAAGTGGAACTCCGTTCCAGAAGGTGGAACGACATTCCCGAAAGTGGAACCACGTTCCTGAAACTGCCTAGAAATTCCGTTTTTGTTATGTTCACAAAACTGTCATTTTCTTCAGACAGGAACGTCGTTCTTGGCTTTTGGAACTCCTTTCTTGGCCGTGAATTGACTTTTTGACCCCTAAACTTCACTTGGTTCATTCCTTAAGCCAATGGTTGATTCCTTAAATCACAAAATTTGTGCAAGTCTTAGATTCAGTTTTACCTACGAAATCCAATGCATTTTGCCAATTTTACACAAATTAAGGCTTTTTGGCCTTGAACCAACATATAACCGCAATTCCTTCAATTAACGCTCATAAACCATCAAAACTAAATAAAACGAGAAAGATATTGTGAGATAAATATGTATAATTCGAGCAATATCAAATCCCCCACACTTGAATCTTGTTTGTCCTCAAGCAAGCCTAGACCTAACCACATCTTCAAAATGTTGACCTACTTAGGCTAATATAACTTGCAACTTCAAGTATGATCTTTTCATAATTCAATCTTCAAGCACAATCTCTAAACCAATTCAACCATAACAATTTTTCACAAAATTTTATCAATCATCAATTTCCACATCTTGAACTTTGACTTCCAAGACTTTGACCAAATTTGACCTTCAAGGAATTGTCTTCAAGTCATTTCAACAATCTTCAAATTCAAACTTTCACAAACCACAATCTTCTTCACATCTTCAACAAACTCCACTCAAAACCATCAATCAAATTCAAGCCTAAACTACATTTCTTCAAGCATCTCAACCAAATATACATCAAAAATACAAACTTGCATCCTAGAAAGGCTTAAGATCAACAATATCTATAAAAGCATCATATTTAACCTAAATCAAGTGTAAGTCAAGTTATTTTTAGTGCAAACCTTACTAGGAGCATTTTCAACCTCAACAATCTTAATCTCCACCATCAACCCCGACTCATCATCATCAAATCAAAAAATTGCTCACAAGCTTCACAATCGGTGCCAAGAACGCCATGTCATAAGTCATCCAAAAGGTTTGACCTTACGGAAAGCAAGGACTTTAGAAAACCATTTTTCATTTTTAGGACGGGAAATCAAGTCAAGTTTTTACACAAGACGAGTTTCCGGAAATTTTTGGTTTTTAAAGCTTTGTACATCCAAAGCCATCCCAGTTTTGGGACAACGACACTTGTTCCCGTATATCACATAAGTGAACTACCTCCCGGTTCGAAGGTGATGAAACAATAACTATTTTGGGCTCAAAAAGGTTGTGTGCATACAAGTCATCCCGGTTGTGGGATCACCGCACGGGTAATTGTCCTCCCCGTAGACAAACTATTAGGTATCAATAGCGATGAGAAAGCAACTACCTTAGGTGAGTGTTTAGGGTGCCATCCATGGTCAACTTGGTAATAGTCAACGACACGAGCAAGTGACCAACCCTTACTAGACTCCGGTGTTTTAGGAGCTAGATGAGAAGGCCACAAGTTAGAACGAATTAGGGAAGACTTGACTTCCAAAAATGGGAGGACTTGATTCTCCTGAAAGTGCCACAGCTTGAAGCTTTTGAAACACTTAAATACTTCCCATGCATCAAGCTTTTATGCTTATGTTAATAGAAGGTAGGAAGTAGATATTACCCTTTCGTTAATTGAAAGAACTTTGTGCCATAACTTTTGGCTATGACGTGGTTTGTCTAAGCAACACTAGATATTGTGAAGCTCAAGGCTCCTCTTCCCACGGTACTTTACATCTTAAAATGATGCAAGTATGAAATGGTGTAGATTAGGAAGTCTCCTACACTAAGTGAAACACAATTTGGAACACTTGACTTCCTTAAATGATGGACTCGACCCATCAAGAGTGTTAACTTGTTTCATTTAACCACTCGGTTTTGTTGCACAACATGGAAGACTTTACTTCCTTAATTGAAACCGGAAGACTTTACTTCCTCAAGAAGGGTGGAGTTGATTCACCCCAAAAGATAAGTTATGGCTTTATTTAGCCAAAAATTTTTCGCTTAATTCAATAAGTTACTTGGGAAAATTTTAAAATTTTGTGATAATTATATAAAAATAAGTCCACGAGAATTTATCCCCCCCTACACACACTTGAGATTATGTAATGCCCTCATTACATGAATCAAAATAAAATAATAAATTCGAGAGGACAAAATAAAGAGTGGGAGAATCAAAGGTACCCGAGAACAAAGGCCATTTCCACAAGTGATTATCAAATTGCATGAAGTTATCTTATCAAAATCGCATCATCAAACTTCCATTTTGCTTTGATTTTGATTAACGAGTCTTTTTCTTGAATCGTCCCCTTCTTCTTAACATTCCTTATCAGGGTGGTCCTCCCCCACACTTTATCGGACGTCATGTGAAATCGGTGAAAAAATTCCACGAATCAAGAGAGAGAGAGAGAGAGAGAGAGAGAGAGAGAGACAATCATTAACCCCTTGGGTGGTGCATATGACATCTAAGAGAATCTTCTTCATTAGCATGAAGAAGACTGAACCAACCCAAGAGTTAAAAATTGACTCTAAATACGGTTTTGAACACGAGGTTTGCTTTCTTAATCGGCTCACACCGAAATGGATCATCAACCTCGAGTTACAAAACCTCTTTAATAACATCAATATCATACCCGAGAGGATTGTTGTATACTTTAAGGACCTCAGGTATGATATCCTCACCTTCATCAACATTATCCTCATCACTATCATATTCATCACTATCATCTTTACTAACCCATAGTGGATTATCATAGACTTTAAAAACATCGGGCGTTGGTAAAACTTCAATCAATTCATCACTTTCATCATCTTCATCAAATTCATCATCCTCATAGTCTTCATCCTTGATCGGTGCAGAAGGGCCGGTCAAAAATGAACCTAATTACTCTACTTTAGATAGGACAAGTAGGATTCGTTCCACGGGAAATAATGGTTGAGCACAAGCAATTTTCAGGATTTGATTGTTTTAACTAAGATTAACCAACTAATTTGAAACTTGATTACTTAAACTAAGAACACAATTGAAAGATTAAAATGTAAACAATAAGATTAAAGGCCTTTATCCCTTCATAATCCCAATCTAGCATGCATTCATTCAATTAAGTATTATGTTCATAAAATGTTGATCAAATCTCATAGACAATATTTCTTAGGTCTATCAATTCTAACTATTTTGAGATTAAACTATGCAACTGAGACACTATGTCTTTATCCTTAATCTAATTAACACTAAGTTGGATTAAGAACACAATGTTTAATCACTTTAACTCAACTTGCAATAATCAAAATCAATAATACATGCATTGATCAATGCACAATCGGTTTATAACATCATAATCCAAATGACATAAGTTTTATAACATTACAAACGACATAAACTTGAATGAAAAACACATGCATCAATTGTTCATGGAAGGAATAAAGATAAAGAAACTAGCCACTCATGTTGGAGATGATGAACATGATAATTTCCTGAAGTTGCATGAAGAACACCTCCTTAAAATTGACTTGAATCTTGAATAGTGATGTTTTGTGATGATTTGATGTGTTTAGGGGCTCTAAGAACTGATGTGAATGATGAATAATTCGTAGCTTAGGGTTTCATATTTATAGGGATCAAGTAAAGTGTTTCCCAAGTAGCAAATCCTTCAAATTTGTCCTAAAATTCTATCTAAAAATAGTTCCAGCCGCAAATTGCGAGTGCCTCCCGGCCTCAATTTGCGGCCAAACCGCAAAAATGAACCGCAAAAAGGCGCCCATAGCAGCCCTGAGGGAATTTTTAATCAGCCCCAGGCGCAAATTGCGCCTCCCAGCCGCAATTTTTGGCCGGGCTCCCTTTTTTTTGACTTTTTCTCGTTTAAACTCTATTTTTCGTGTTTTCGTCTTGAATCGTTATCCATTATAAGAACCTCATGAAATAGATTTTCAAACCTCAAATATACACATAAAATTCACCCCTTAACATCAATAACGATCGACGTTTATGACCCAAACAACTCCCCCACACTTGCCATTGTTTGTCCTCAAACAATCTTCAACTCAAATCTCTACCAAATGATAAGTCTTCAAAAGAATTTGTAGAACCACAAAACCTTGAACTCAATATGAAACATAAAATCCACCAACATGGATCCCACTTGAAATTAACCAACTCTAACTTCCCAAATTGAATCATGATTATAATAGCAACTCATCTTTAACAAATACTTCATAATGTAAGTGTAAAAGAACCTCAAACTTTGTGATCTTCAAATAACCCATGAGTCAAGTTGGAGCCATTTGCCACAGGAACTAGAAATCATGACAAAAGAACCATGTTACCGTAAATTCCATCTTCGTTTTAAAGGTTGGTGTGCCAGAGTGTCCGAAGACACCCATTTGGTTCTCTCGGTGTTTTAGGATAGCGACACTCATCTTATGTCCCAACAACTCCTTCGGTGACTCTCGGAGTAGGGTGGACAATCGAAGGAAGTTCGTGGAATTTAAGTCCCACGTGACTTATAATGAGATAAATTTTTTTTTATGGTTTTAGCTCCATCGGGCTCTAGTTTAGCGGTATTATACGCCCCAACAAGGCTCGCGTTTAGGAATATTTATCCAGCCCCTAAACTGGCTGTTTTGCAGTAAACTGCGGGTTAGGCTAGCGGCATCCACAGCTAATCCTAGTTTTGGACAGCGACACGGAACAAGTTCAGGCACTAGCATTTGCTCCAGGTATCGAAACAAGATGTGAATGAACAAGAAATGACATTTTGTGCTTTTCAATTCATCAATTCATGGGTAAAAAGCTGCACTAAAAGTGCTTTTGAAACATGAGTCGGAAGACTTTACTTCCTCTTTTGGATGGACTTGAAACATCCAACAGGTATAAAACACCTTGGTGAAACACAACTAAGAAGACTTTACTTCTTAACTTTAAAATTTGAAAATTTTTGTTCACTTTAGGTGCTCTAGATAACAATCAACTTTTTCTTAATACCCATTAACACACATGCCACTTCACTTATTCTTTCAACAATGCCATACTTGGTTTGTTATGAAATTACGATTAAAAATTTTGTTCAATTGTAATAATCATAATGTTTTACTCATTTTAAGCTTCAAACCCAAGTCATGTATCTCAAAAAAATTTTAATTTCCCCTCTCCTCCACACTTACATCATGCTACGTCATCGTACACATGTTTAAGAGTATTACAATACTTGTGTGAAAATAAAAAGGAAAATCTTAACATATTACCGAGATACTCGCACGTTCACCATTCAATAGTAAGCATTGCACACCACTTTGATTCATCATCACGAGTTCCATTCGATTACATTCATCCTTCCATTACAACTTATAAAAAGAAAACAAAAAGAAAAGCGTAAAATCCTAACTAGCCACTTCTGTAGGGCACACGATTGCACTTAGCATATGCAACAAGCCTTTAAACCACCCGATTCCCTCGGGTGGACGAGTTTTGTCTCGTGAGGGCTTGCAGTGAACATACTCACAAAGTTCGTTTACCTAAAAAGAAAAATAAAAAGAAAATAAGAATAAAGTAAAAATAAAATAAAGAAGACTTACAAACTCTACACATAGTTCGTGCAGTTTTTTTATTTCCGAGTCGTGCACGCGTCTCTTTCTTCACTTCAGCTAATTTCAAGATTGTAGAAGGTTCCTCCTTCTCTCACTTTGTGAGACTGATCAAGCATGGAATGATCGGGTCGGGTTCGGTCCATGCTTGACATCAAAGAAGGGGGATTTATGGGCCAATTAGGTTTAACTCTCCGGTCCGGAGTACCATGAATAACCCCTTACGAGATAAGGATTTCAGTAGGGGTGGTTAAACATAGACCCACCATCGATGGGTCGTCCGGTTAATGATGGATCGCGCTGGGTTATAAGGTTTGTGTTCATAGAACGTTACCTGCATATCAAAAATGTCTACTGGAATGCTATATGTCCGGTAGCGCGAGTAGAAAGACGCTATGTAGTAGGCGCTTACTGTTAATGCTATAGTATGTATGTGAAAGTGGAGTGAATGTTCGACCCCCTTTACTGTGGATTGAATCCGTTATTTATAGAGTAATCCTTTTTGTCTTCTATTGCCACATAATAAAGCTAAAAGGATCGTGGCATGCCAATAGTACATCTTTGAGTGAGCTGAACCGACAAAAGTAAAAAGTATTTTGTCGGACCTGACTCTTGTCTGCCAGGTACCTTCTGCCAGCTACAGCATCGCCTGACATGTATACGTCACCTTGGCACTTATATGGGATCTGCGCCAGGACTGTGACTTGAGTGCTTATTCCTTCAGCGCGTGACATGCGTGGCTCATATGATGATGCTGTTTGATGCGCTACACAAGTTGATCAGGTATGCGTATTATTAAGTCCCCCAGTTCAATGGTATGCGCGAGGATGGCGCATGGTGTTGAACTCAACATATGACCACCATCTGCTTATTCTGCGCCAAGCATCTTCCCTTCTTGTTTTATTATTCATTAGATAATATTATATCCTGCTGCATTAAATGCAAGGTAGTTCATGCGGCATCTGTCAGTCTGCTACAGAGACCGTGCTGTCATTTCAGCCACCTTCGATTACCTCTCCCTCTTTCCTTCTCTGCCTTTCGACACATGGCTTCATCTCTGCCGTTTATTTTTTAACGGACCTTTTTCAACTTTCCTTAGGACGTTCCTCATGTTTATACTTCCCTATAAATACCTCATAATTTCTTATCTCATCTTTTACTCTCCTTGTCTTCTTCGATCCTGCGCAAATTTTCTCGGCTCACTCATCATTGCTTCTTTGATTTCGACTTTAAGTTTTTCAGGTTATCGCACGTTTAGTTTCTTTTGCTTATGGTATTTTGATTATATTGTTTATAGATGACATCTTCCTCTACTGGCAAGCCTACAGAGCGCCGGATTGCGCTATTGATAGATTGGTATCCCCCTTTGGCCGATTTGAATCCCATAGCGCCGCTTCCGAATCAGCGTGCAGACACCGTTGTTGCCGGCAAGGTTACCGTGTATCGGCAAGTTATGGTTGAAGGGAACGTGCGCTATCCTTCAACTCCTTTTTTATGAAGGTTCTCAATCATTTCAACATTGGTCTTGGTCAGTTACATCCATACAGCGCATGTCGTGTTACTCTTTTTGAGATGATTTGCCATCATTATTAGTTTTCTCCCTCGCTAGCTTTATTTAAGAACGCGTTTTCTTATCGCAAAAGCCAACAAAGTTGGCACGCCTTTGATAATAGAGTTAACTTTGTGAAGCACCTGAAAGCTGGGGTGCGCAAGAAATGAAAAAACTCGTTCTTCTATATTGATGATTCTTTTATTCCCCTTGCTTATAGAAATATTTGTGTATGGCACACGGAAGCTAAAGATTCACGGATAAACGAAAAACCCCCTCTCTCCCTAGATGATGCGCGAAGGCTTGAGTACTTTTATAACCGCGAACTTCCATTTTGCCACTACAATAGTGATATCTTGCGGATTGCTAACTTGTGTCCTTATCCGCCTGCCCTGCCAATTATCAAAGAAGCCAACGATAATGGTAGGCGGTAGATGGACGTTAACTTTATACTTTTTTCCTTTCCATCGCTTCGTTCTAAATTCCTGTTTGTTTTTATCACAGTCATGCGTCTAGACAGACTTATTGGATCTCGAAACATTACGGGCGTTTATACAGAGATGCCCGAAGTTGATAATGTGGGCGAGCAATGCTCCGATGCTGATCCCTTGGTTCAGGGTGACGGTTTTGGTGGCGCCGACCAACAGGAGAGTCATGCAGGTGATGGCTCTCAAAACGTTGGTCCTGATGGGTCCAAGGTGACGGTGGCCCCAACTGAGAGTGGACACAAGCAGAAACGCGCCAAGAAGGCGAAAGGTAGTTTTTTCTTTATTTGTGTTGTGCTTTTCGTGCTGTTAACTACGCTACTAACTGTTATCCTTTGTTTGTAGAGACCCGCTGACATTCCATGGTATGAATGATCTATTGTCAGTGCCGGAGAAGACGGCGATTTCTCAATATAACTTTCTGGAGAGTGTTAATCTTCCTGACTACTTTACACATCTATCGCCTTAGGCATCGTGGTTGCACTTTGATGTTCAGCTGACTATGTTGAACTTGATGCGTTCTCAATTTTGCCTCCAGGAGGGGAAGGCTCGTCTTGATGGCGCTGGATCTTCCGCGCCAGGCACACTGACTGCCGACCAGGCCCATGACAGCATCATGTTTTTAAATTCCAAGCTCGAAGAGGCGGAAAAGGTGCGTCAAGAGGTGACTGCTACCTCATCTGCCATAGCTGACAAGAAGGCATCATTGATCTCTAGGTTTCAGGAGTTAGCCAAAAAGGTTAACTCTTTAGAGTCTGAAAAAATCGCCCTAGCTAAAGAGCACGGGGATATGACTGGTCGGTTATCTTCCTGCGAAGGCGATCGTGACGCAGCAGTGTGTCAATTTGAGATTTTGAAGAAGGGTCTCCCCTCGCTGGTTGCTCACGCATGCGATTCTAAGTATGTGAGCAATCTGTTTGTTGAATCCATGGTTGCTTTTAAGGTGGATGAGAGGCTTGTATTTTGGAAGAGGATCTAACCCCACGTTCAACCTTCTGAAGCTTTAGATGCTATTATCGCTGAGGAGGTGGACCCTCTCGCAGCTTAAAAGAGCAGGGAGATTGCGCCCACTTTGGCGACCATTATGGTTCCTTTTCTGGTAGCTTTTCTAGTGATCTCACTGCTGATGCTCAGCATTTATTATCCGAACAGTTGTAATTATTGCTTTTCCGCATGTATGTAAAGACTTTTTGGAAATGAAATATTTATCCTTCGCGTTTTTCTTACTGTGAATTCCGTTTATGTTATGGCGCACTTTAAATTTATGAGCGCGTGTGTATGATTTGTACTTGGGCAAATTTGTTCATTGTTAAGTATAGAAGATGTACGTCTGCTGGGTATATCAGTACCCTTTGCGATTTGCTTGTTTCTCCCGAGTGGCGGTTGCTAAGTATTCGCACGTCTAGGTATATGGGTTTCGTTTGTAATTATCGTATGATCAAGTGCGTAAGATCATTTACTAACATGTTATTTCGTTTGGCGAAGTCTTTTGTTGATTTTAATCGTAATTATACTCAAGACATGTCAACACTTAACTTATCATATATATTATTGTGTACACAATATATACTTAAGTTATGCATCCGTGTGTGTGCATCGGGAGTCTTCTAAGCGTACCAACACTTAGGATTAAGGTCAGGCCGATCAACGCAGTCGTTTATAGTCATGAATTACAGATCTCAAGTTCTGTGCGGGTAGGTTTGGTCAACCCAATGACGCTTAACCATCCGGTTATAATAAACTAGCTTGTCGCCAAACAAGCTTCTGCCGCACTGGTGCTGGAGAAAGAAACCCTTCAAAGGCAAGAGTGCGCTGCCTACAAGATTGTGCGCACCGTTTTCAAGTTATAGAACTACTTTACATATAATGGCACAAAGATTTTAGCAGAAAATAACTTGGGGGCAATAATTAAACATAGATAAAATCTGCACGTAAAGCACTTAGGAACATTGTCATATCAGTACAGACTTCAAACATGCGCTAGACAAAGCGCGCTAAAGAACAAACATCCAAATTTTCTTCTCATCCTTGTATTCTTTAAACTCATAGTCTATGCCGGCAATCTCACCGCCCTCATCATTTGCAGCTCCTGAGGAACTGGCCCCATCTTTCTTCTCCTTTGCCGCGGCTTGAATACTTCGAATCTGTGAACACCAGTCAAATTGTGTTACAAAATCAACGAATGCGCGAGTATGTGTGCTAGGTGCACTCTAATATGCGTCTTATGTTTTCAGATTATGTAAAATCGTGCTCATTTTAATGCGGTAAGCGCGCAGACTGGTAGCGCATTTTAGCGTGTCATCTAGTCAAGTATTTAAGCGAATGCTAATTTTTGGGCAGTCGTGGGCAATCTGTATTTGCAATTCAAGAGTAATTAGTTATACACGTATTTACATACCTGTTGAAGCCGATAGTCCTCCGCTGTTACTTTGGACTTTAGGGTAGTGTTTCCCATCGGGGTAGGTAGCACTACGATGCCTTGAGATATATTAGTTGTGATATCAAAGTGTGATAGCACCGGTTGCCCTAGGATAGCATCATATTCTGATTCAGCGCGAATCACCTTGAAATCAACTACTAACGTGTGCTCCCTTTCCCGGTCATGATCGTCCCGCAAGGTCAATGCTGCTCCAAGTATCCCTTTCGACCAAGCGGGGTCCCCACTTATTCCCCTGAATTGTTGTTTCACTTCCTTTATGCGGCTCTTCATTTTGTAAGACAGGTCATTGAAGAGTGGAGTGTCGATGAGAATGTTGTTGATGTATTGGCAGCACTCTGGTAAGTAACCTTCCACAACCAATGGGGCACATTTTCTTTCATAAATGGGCTCACGCGGAAGATACGCCTTGAGGGATTCATACAAAAGCAGCGGTTCTTTCTCGTTCTCTTTCCATTTCTGCCACTAAAAGACATAGATAACTTTGTCTTTTTCAGCGTATTCATTTACTTTCTTGTATGCGCCGAAATCCTCCTTCACTGGCTTCAAATGCTTCAATTCTCCGCGTTTGAGGCAAATGACCACTTTTTCAACCAATGATTTGCAACGATTGGTCTCATGTCCGAAATCATCGTGGAAGTCCCAGAACTTGGATTTATCACTCCGCATGTATTCAGACATGCGTGCTGGTCTCTCAAATGTTCTGGAGATAGGCTCCGTCACGTATATCTCCTTTAAGCTCATGGTAAGACTTCTGATTAATGCCTGCTTGTTTTCCCGTGTCCCATTGTCCCTGTTCCAATGATATTGCTAGTTGTTGTTGTTCCCTTGATGACCTCGTTGATGTTTCCTATCACTGTGATGGCTGCTACCATGGTAGCGATACGAACTGGAGTCGTGTTGGCTTCTTCCGAAAATGCCTGATTGGCGACCGTCCCTTGGCGTATCATAGCCGTCGCGCCAACCGTTTCCCGAACCACGGTAACCTGAATATCGAGTGGTATCTTCTTCAGCGCACATGTGCTCGTGCGCTTCTCTAATTGCTTCCGCTAGCGTTTCAGGAGGGCGCTTCTGAAGTCTTTGCCACAACGTTAAGTGACACTCCCGAAAAATTCTGTATATGAAACCAGATACCTTTAGTGATTCAACGTGATTAGGGATTTTAGCTAATTCCTTGCAGTACCTATCAATGAACTATCCCAATGATTCCTCTCGTTCATGTTTGATGTCATGGCATTGCACATACGTCCTTCGAGTTTCGCGCATGTTGTGAAAGTTAAGCAGAAAGCGCGTTGGAAGATCATCATAACAGCTGATAGTCGGCGCAGGAAGGTTGTTAAACCATTACCGATCCACGCCTTCGAGCAGCGGAGGGAACTCCATACATTTTGTTTCATCCGCACACCGTTGGTTTCGCGCTATCCCTTCGTATTTTTGCAAAAAGTCATCTGGGTCTGAGAACCCATCATAGTATCCCAACATTAGTGGTATCACGGGCAATGGTGTCGAGACATAGTTCAATATGTGTGCTACAAATTTCTCCCCGCTGGGAGCGGTTTCAAAGGAGGGTTTAATGGGCACCCCCTTCATTCCTGTGTACAGGTTTTTGATCATGAGTTCAGCCTTCCCAGGCTGTTCAAATTCATGCACCATGTTGTCTGGCGCAGCGTTCATTAACATGTAGATCAGATTGGCCTGGTTAAGAGCGTGTTGTTCGCGCGTTCGAGCCGGTGATTCGGTGGAAGTGTCTCTTCCTACAGATGAAGTTCCTTGCGCAAAGGTAGCAGCACTAGATCTAGGGGTTGTTGGGGAAGCATCACGTCCCGGCGAGGGTGAAGGTCTCGTGCTTTGTGCGCCGACGGGACTGCTTGCGTGACTTGGGCTACTGCACGTGGCTTCAAGCATTGGGTAGGTGGGGGAGAACCCCATACTTGTGGTGTTCGAGGCCCACGATATTGGCCTGATTGCTTTTGGGGTCTTGAAAGGAGATATGGGTGCGCCAAGGGGAGATATCGGAGTGCCCCTTGGAGGCGCGTTCTCAGAGGTTCCTACAGGTCCTTTAACTGCGAGCTTCGGTCCTGTGGGCGAGGTAGCTCACACATGTTTAGGTACTTCTGGCTTACTAGTCATTTCGATACCTGTTACTGTATTAAAAAGAAACAAGCGAGTTTTTAGTGGACATATGGAAAAAAGATCAAATCAAAACCTTTTAACTTGTATGTCCCACGAATGGTTCCAAATGATCAAGCATGGAATGATCGGGTCGGGTTCGTTCCATGCTTGACATTAAAGAAGGGGGATTTAAGGGTCAATTGAGTTTAACTCTCCGGTCTAGAGTACCGTGAATAACCCCTTACGAAATGAGGATCTCAGCAGGGGTGGTTAAATATAGACCCACCATCAATGGGTCGTCCGGTTAATGATGGCTAGGTTATAGGGTTTATGTTCATAGAACGTTACCTGTATATCAAGAATGTCTAGTGGAATGCTATATGTCCGGTAGCGCGGGTAGAAAGGCACTATGTAGTAGGCGCTTACTGTTAATGATATAGTATGTATGTGAAAGTGGAGTGAATGTTCGACCCCCTTTGATGTGGATTGAATCCGTTATTTATAAAGTAATTATTTTTGTCTTCTATTGCCACTAGGGATGGCAATGGATCGGATATGGATCGGATGATGCCATATCCATATCCACATCCATATCCATTTAACTTTTGCTCATCCATATCCATATCCATTTAATTTTATTTCATCCGTCCATATCCATATCCGATGGATTATACGGGTTAATGGATATCCGTTGGATATCAAATGAAATGTTAATCTAACGACAACTTTATCAAATTAATATATATTATAACAAATGTAAATATTAAATTTTTATGTTTTTGATTTGTTACACATGTTTTGATTGTAAATTGTTGCCGATTGTGAATTTAATTGAGCAAAATATGTTATAATATAAGTAAATATACGTTTAAAGTAATCTAAATATGTAACTTTAAATATTGTTAGTAATAATTTAATAATTGTGACTATCACAACCGTTGTTTTTGTTAATAATTTAAGAATTTGTAAGTTATATGTATATGTATATCGATATGTAGATGTATATGCATGTATTTTAGTATGTATATTTGTATATTCAGATGTATTTCTGGTGATAATGGATATATCCGTGGATGATAAATTGTCATCCATATCCGATCCACGAAATATTTAGATCATCTATATCCATATCCATATCCATATCCATATCCATATCCGTTAATCGTCCATTTACATCATCCATATCCATTATAAATAGATCGGATCGGGTGGATGTCCATGGATGGAACATCCATTGCCGTCCCTAATTGCCACATAATAAAGCTAAAAGGATCGTGGCCTGCCAATAGTACATCTTTGAGTGAGTTGAACTGACAAAAGTAAAAAGTGTTTTGTCAGACCTGACTCTTGTCTGCCAGGTGCCTTCTGCCAGCTACAACATCGCCTGACATGTATACGTCACCTTAGCGCTTATATGAGATCTGCGCCAGGACTGTGACTTGAGCGCTTATTCCTTCAGTGCGAGACATGCATGGCTCATATGACGATGCTGTTTGATGCGCTACACGAGATGGTCGGGTATGCGTATCATTAAGAACCTTCACTATCTCTAACTTTCCTCAACTTAGAATCCAACCACACATCATTCTCCTTAGCCACATGCATTAACTTAAACAATTTATCTTTTTCTTTAAACGAGACAAGTTACATACAAGATGGTTGCTCAAGCTTTCATCTCCTATACTTCTAGCATCATGAACCCGTCTATGTAATTTTCTCATAGAATGATCAATCACCGGGTCATCCACATACTCCTTACACTCACTATCATGCCTCAAAGAACTATGTGGCGGGTTTACACTATCTCCCCCACACTTAGGCCTTTCAAGATCCTCTAAATTGGAAGACACCTCATAATCAACTTGAGAATTCACCTTTGCATTCTTATTCACTTTGATCTTGTGACCTCCAAATCGCTCAACGAGTTTTTCTACGGTTTCCCCTAATACTTTGGCTACTTTTCTATCGGATTCTTCAGAATTTTCAAGTGTATCAACAGACACATTCCTAACACACATATACTCCATTTTGTTACCACTAGATACATGCTCATTTGATTTTCTATTGATGGTGGTCGGTAAGGCAAAATCATCTTCGGTGTTACCAGATATTCCATCTTATCATCTTTCTTAATAAATGTGGACACTGCCATCACAGTTTCTTTCATCGGTAACAAACAAGTGGCGCTAATAGTTGAACTGAACTTGGTTTCAAGAACTTGACTCAAAGTTTTCAATTCCCGATCAAGATTTTGTATCAACTCTTGTTGACTCATCAAAATTTCTGCATTAGTTTTATTTGAGATTTCATAAATTCACTCGTCATACCCTCTTCACTAAGTTTCCTTATATCCTCTTTTTCTTTCACATTCGGTGCATACTTTTGAACCTGTTCATGGTTAGTATCCAACAAAAAACAATCCTGGACATCCGGTGTATGTAATGAATTAAAAATATTAATCCTTGATCTCTTATTACCAAAGGAAATATTCATAACCCAGGTTCTACAATCGATAAGGGCATCAATTGTGGCCAAAAATGGACAACCAAGAATGATCGTCGGTTGAGTCTCCTTAAAGGTGGTCTAAATGTCATAACAATAAAATATACCGGGTAATAAAAATCCTCAACTTTCACAATCAGATTTTCTAACATACCCCTTGGAGTTCTTATTGACCGGTCCGCAAGTTGGATGAGAATATTAGTTTGTTTTAAAGCTCCTAACTCGTACCGTTCAACAAGACTTAATGAAAGTATGTTAATACAATCCCCTAAGTCAAACAAAGCCTTTTTAATATTAACATTCCCCACTGTAATCGAAATTAAATGTGTCCCCGGATCCTTAAATTTAGGTGGAAGTGAACCAGAAATGACGGCACTCACTTTTTCAGTTAATTTTACCTTTTTGGGCAATGATGCATTGAGTTTACGGTTTTGAACAAAAAATTCTTTTAAAAACTTAGCATATGCAGGAATTTGTTTGATTGCATCAATAAGTGGAATATTTATTTTTACTTGTTTAAATGTTTCCGACATATCATCTGTTTTTCCTCCCTTTTTCCCATAAGAGAATTGATTTGGGGACTTTAAGGCCTTGGGAAATGGAACGATTTTTGATCCCATTTCTGATTTCCCATTTTCATCAATGATTGGTTCATTTGTGCCTACCCCATTCCCATGGTCATCACTTTCAATTACCTCGTCTTCCTCATAAATAATGATAAGAGACTTACCTGAGTCACGTTGAACTTCCTCTTTCTCACCAACTGTGTTGTTGTACTTCATTCCACTATACAAAGCACCTACCATGTTCACACTATGTCCTTTCCCCAGATCCTTGTGATTTGGGTTTAACACCGTATAACTTGGAATAGTACCCGGTTCCCTTGTCCCCTTGCTTTCAGCCACATTACCAATTTCTTCAGCCAGTGCACCAATAGATTTATTTTGAACCTCCACTATTTTTCGTATCTCTGAAATAAACACATCCATCTTTGCTTCCGAACTCGATGGTTGATTTGGTGGAGCATTGCTTTGGTTTTGATTTTGGTGACTTTGATTCTGACTTTGGTTTTGGTAATGGTTTTGGTAATGGTTTTGGTGTTGGTTTGGTGTATTCAATGTATTGTTGGTGTTCAAACTGAAGTTTGGATGATTCCTCCACCCTGGGTTGTAGGTGTTAGAATATGGATCATATTTCCGCCCTTGAATCTCGTTCACTTGCTCTTCCATTATTGGTGGGTTCCATTGCTTACATCCATTTGCATAATGTGAAGCATCCCCGCATAGTGAACACGCTTCCTGAACCTGCACATAATTAAAATTACCACCCTGCTTCGGGTTGTTAAACATTGGAATTAACATCTTTATCTCATATAATTCCTTTTCTAAATTTCTAGACGACATTCCCGAAGTGACCACTTGGTTAACTTAGGAAGAATTGTGAGTTTTACGTTTAACCGAAGCTTGGGTTTTTGAACCCTTGCTCAATTGCTCGAAAAATACCCACTCATCCTCACTACTTCGAGTCATAAACACACCACCACTAGCCGCTAATAGGAATTGTCCTATTTTGTGAGTCAAGACCATCATAAAAAACTTTGACAAGTTCCCATTTCGGTATTTCATGGTGGGGGCAAGATCTAAATAATTCCTTCAGACGGTCGTATGTTTCATGAAAAAGTTCACCTGACAATTACCTAAAAGATTTAATTTGCATGCGCATATCCGAAGTTTTACTTATCGGGTATAATTCCTCAAGGAATTTCTTTTTCATCATCGCCCAAGTAGTAATACTTCGGGCGGGCAAGGACAAAAACCATCTCTTAGCTTTATCTTTTAATGAATAAGGAAAAAGACGAAGACGTCCCTCTTCATTAGTGAATCCATTTACCTGATTTGTAGCGCACATTTCATTAAACTCTGTTATATATTCTCAGATGGTTCTTCGTTAGCCATACCTCAGTAGGTAGGCAAAATAGCAATTAATTTAGGTCGAACCTCAAATCGCCGGTTATTTCCCGCATTCAGAACGGCAGAAACAATGGGTGAGTGATCTTCATGATCACCCGGTTGGTAATACGAGTCCACACCTCTTTCACCTTCAGCCATTACCGTTGGTTGAACAATGTAACGACCCGGATTTTTCCAATCATTTTATACTTATGAGATTAATATTTACATAAATTAAACCTTACCAACATGATAAGCAATCCAAATTGTTGAGACTTGTGTTTTTGAAAAGAGTTTTACACAACGTTTGACCGTCCAATTTGACTGATGATATCACGAACTATATAACATACGATAATTATACGTTTGTGTATATATATGTATTTATATATATATTTAACATGATCTAAGGATGGTTTAACATCTCATTGTGTATTAATGACAATGAGTTATAAGTATATTTTGAAACTACTAACTTAAGTTTTCAAAACGATAACTATACGTAACATTCTTTGATATAGATACTTATAACCTATAATGCTTATACATGTATCGTATATATAATGTATTTAATCACTTTTTAAGGACTTAAATACATAAAACAATATAAGTATATTCACAAAAGATAGCTATATTTGAATTCTCATTCCGTTTCCTCAAGATTTCTATACGTATATCTAGGGTATATGTACCCGTATCATACCCAGCTTCTATATGTATTTACTAATGGTATATACACATCAAATCAACATCCTAATCAACATTATTACTGCCCTAGATATGAGGTAACTAGGATTTGTCAAGTAGCATGAATTATTAGTAAGAAAACAAAATTAGGAATCCTTTTCTTTCTTTATAAACTAAAAACGTTTTTATGAATGAACACCATTTCTTCACTCCATTTTCTCATACCTACACCCTCATTTCTCTTTCAAAATACTCCTAACTTCATACTTGATCATCTCCAAGCATTTTCCCCATCATTTAGCTTCAATTACAAGCCTTAAACACCATAAGAAAACTCTTTCAAGAACATATCAAAATAACCACCCATTTGAAGAAGTATACTTCCAACCTTTTAATCTAACTCCACCACTCTTTGATTCCAAGATTTTTTCTTATCTCTTACAGTAACTTTGTCCAAGTAACTTGAGGTAGTAACCTTGTTCATAATCTTGTTCGATTCATAATTATATAGCTATCTTATTTTATGTTGTAAAATTTTAACAACAAGAACATAGTTTGAATGATTTCAAACTTGTTTGCAAACTAAATAGATCCTTCTAACTTAACTTTTAAAACACTTCAAGACCTGTAACATATCATAATGATATGCTAACTTAACAAGATATAACTTGGTTTTACAAAGAACACCTTAAAAACTGAATCTACTCCGTCGGAGTGCAACCGGGGGCTGTTTTGGGTTGGATAATTAAAAACCATCTTGAACTTTGAATTGGAAGTTCATGTTCTGGAAAAATGATATTTCTTATGAATATGTTAACACATAAAAATTTCATGGTTTAACTCAAAGTGTAAGTATTTTTAGAAAAATGATCATTAAATGTTGTTTTTATGATGGAAAATGATCACTTTCATAAGTTTTACCAAAGTTTGACCTATAACCTGTGATTTCAAATACAAACTAAGGTATTTTCAGTTCATATTCTTAAAATGTGACTCGATCCAAGGAAGTGGCAAGTTGAACCAACAAAAACGGAGTTGTAATGAAGAAACTACGACTAAAACAAGATTGGGTATCCGAAGCTAGTTTAGCTACGAAAATATTTGGAGATAAAGTAAATTAATCATATCTTTTCTAATTAATATGATATTTTATATATAATTACTTATGATTTGATTTTATATATTTCAGGACCACCCGTAAACAACACGAGAAGATTAATCATAAGACCTCATGATTGTACGCAACACGTCATTTGACAACACGGTACTTTATGTACGCAACACATCATTTGACAACATGGTACCATGGGTCGAGATTAATTCTGATCAATACGAATACGATGGGGTCTTTATTTATTTTATTGAGCAACTAATTGTGGACCACTAACATCGGACTGCTAACTACGGACTAAGAAAATATTAAAAGTATTATAAGTATATATATATATATATATATATATATATATATATATATATATATATATATATATATAACGATTACTTGAAAAGAAAATATGTTGATATATTATATATATATGGTTAGGTTCGTGATATCTATCGGAGACCAAGTCGAGTTAAATACCTTCAAGGCAAAAGTGAGTATATAGTCCCACTTTTAAGCTCTAAATATTTCGGGATGAGAATACATGCATTTTATGATTTACGTTATGGACACAAGTGATTAAAAATATATATTCTACGTTGAGTTGTACCACTGGCATACTTCCCTGTAACTTGGTAACTACTATTTACATGCGGTATTGTAAACGCGAATCCTGTTGATAGATCTATCGGGCCTGACAACCCCAACCGGACTGGACGACCAGTATTCAACGGTTGCACAGTACTTCGTTTCGATGACTACACTTGGTACGGTGTAGTGAGATTTCATAATAAAGGGAATATGCGACTTTGATTAAATGTTAAGTATGGTTATCAAGTGCTCAACCACTTAGAATATTTTTATTAAAACGTTTATGTATATGAAATCTTGTGGTCTATATTTATAACGCTGCTAGCATTAAACCTATATCTCACCAACTTTATGTTGACGTTTAAAGCATGTTTATTCTCAGGTTCCTAGAAGTCTTCCGCTGTTTGAATATATGTTAGAGAAACCATGTGCATGGAGTCATACATGTTTTATTCAAGGAAGCATTGCATTCACAAAATCATCACCGTGTATTTATTTTGACTGCATTGTCAACGGAAGTATTCTTGTAAACTGTTATTTACGGTGATTGTCTATATGTAGAAATCATCAGATGTCGAAAACATTGAATTTTAAATATTCATTTATGGTATATCTTTTCAAAAGAATGCAATGTTTATAAAACGTATCATATAGAGGTCAAATGCCTCGCGATGTAATCATATGTTATTGTATTCGTCCCTATGGATTGGGTCGGGTCGTTTCAAACAAAAATTTCCTCCTCTACTTCGGAATCTGATTTAGGAGAATTCGGTGGAACTAATGAATGCGACTCTGGTAGTGGTTGTGTTGATGCTGAAGCCACTGTGGAACTTTTCGAAATCCTAGTAGCTTTTCGATTAGCTTTTGCGGATTTCTCGATTTCTGGATTATAAGGCTGAGAGTCTGATTTCTTGACCTTTCGAGTTTGCATACACTGACTTGCACTTCACAAAAACAAGACACCAAGCATAAAACTGACACGCACCATAGATTGATTCTATGGTGCGTGTGACGTTGATTAACCAACTAAATTTGAAACTTGATTACTTAAACTAAGAACACAATTGAAAGATTAAAATGTAAACAATAAGATTAAAGGCCTTTATCCCTTCACAATTCCAATCTAGCATGCATTCATTCAAGCAAGTATTATGTTCATCAAATGTTGACCAAATCTTATAGACAAGATTTCTTAGGTCTATCAATTCTTACTATTTCGAGATTGAACTATGTAACCGAGACACTATATCTTTATTCTTAATCTAATTAACACTAAGTTGGATCAAGAAGACAATGTTAAATCACTATAACTAAACTTTCAATAATCAAAATCAATAATACTTGCATTGGTCAATAAACAATCGATTTATAACATCATAATCCAAAAGACATAAGTTTTATAACATTACAAACCACATAAAATTGAATGAAAAACACATGCATCAATTGTTCATGGAAGGAATAAAGATAAAGAAAATAGCCACTCATGTTGGAGATGATGAACATGATAATTTCTTGAAGTTGCATGAAGAACACCTCCTTAATCTTGACTTGAATCTTGAATAATGATGTTTTGTGATGTGATTTGGTGTGTTTAGGGCTCCAAGAACTGATGTGAATGATGAATAATTCGTAGCATAGGGTTTCATATTTATAGGGTTCAAGTAAAATGTTTCCCAAGTAGCAAATCCCTCAAATTCGGCCTAAAATTCTATTCAAAAATAGTTTCAGCCGCAAATTGCGCCTCCCAGCCGCAATTTGCGGATAGACCACAAAAACGAACCGTAAAAAGGCTCCCATATCAGCCCTGAGGGAATTTTTGATCAGCCCCAGGTGCAAATTGCGCCTCCCAGCCGCAATTTGCGGCTGGCTCCGTTTTTTCGATTTTTTCTCGTTTAAACTTTATTTTTTGCGTTTTCGTCTCGAATCGTTACCCGTTACAAAAACTTCTTGAAATTGCTTTTCAAACCTTAAAGATACACATAAAATTCACCCCTTAACATCAATAATGATCAGCGTTTATTACCTAATCAATCCTCTTCATTGTATTCACTATCCTTACATTCATCGTTATCCTATCATCATAAAATATGCAATTCCATGACCGGGAAGTGGAGACTACGAGTGAGGTGGGTGGTGAAATGGTAGTGAATACAAAATCTTCAACAAAAGGGAGCATGGAACTCACGGTGTTCTCTAAGCTTTGAATTGAAGCTTGTTGAATTTCTAACATTTCCTTCAAATATATTCTCTCTTGAATTAGAGCCTCCATACAGTTAAGGTGAGTTCTCATGACGTTTGAGAATAACTCTAGCAAATTCGGATCGATCTCCTCTTGTTGTTGATTTTGAAATTGAAATTGAGGAGAATTCCATGTTGAGTTATCCCCCTCATAAAAATAGTCCATTGGTTGACCAAAAGAGTCAAAATTAGAAATGGGACCATTATCACAAGGTTGAACCATAAGGGAAAAGTCATTCATATAATTGTAATCATAATCTCCGTTTAGATAACTCCCATCATAAGTATCACAATAACCATTCGGCCCGAAATTAGCTTTCCATTGATTCATGTAACCGTTGTTATTCGTACACCCTTTATCATGATTACGCATGTAACCATCATTCACATACCGATAACATCATTCATACCCATATAATCTTCATTGTTCATTCTCATGAACCCGTTATCATCATTCATTCCCAAATAACCATTATCCAAACCTATGTGACTTAAGTCTCCCATCAATTGTTGATCATCATTTGTGGTTCTTGACATCAAGTAGTCATACAAAGCATCGTACTCCGCCATCTAGCTTAATCACATCACAAACAAGCAAGCGCTCTCCAAATACAAGCAAATATAAACAAAAAGTAACTTTTGCAAGAATGAAATTCTTAAAAAAGGATTGAACAACTACTAGCAAATGTTTCAAAATCCAATTAAAAACCGCTCCTCGGCAGCGGCACCAAAAAGTTGATGTTGACGTTTCGTGTTCAACTTATAATAATATAAAAACAATGATAAAACACTTAACCAATTAACACAAACGCCCGGGTAACAATAACCAGCTCATTATAGCAACTACCAAGTATTCAGTCAAGGTTCATTCCACACGGAGTAATTTACATCAATCTCAAAAGAGAGATTAACAATTAACAGAGAAATGTGTCCACTTGATTGTTCAACCTTTTGCCATGGATTAACCCTTTCATTTGTCACACAATGATGTTTTAAACATAAAGCTTTATTTCAATCTCTCAATCTTCATAAAACTTTGAATCAATCAAAACTCATTAATTCCCGTAGCCGCATTTTAAAAGATTATAACTATGTTATGAGTGAAATCATTGTAAAATCGATTTTGGATTAAACTTCCTTAAAATCCTTTAATTATCAAAATCCCTTAAGATAATCAAACACTACCATGTTGAGTAAAAACCAATTGAAAACCAATTGAAAACCAAGAACCCAATCCCTTGAAATCGCTAATTTGTTTGTCTAGATCACCAAAGGTGTTGAAGTACAAATTGCTTCACTAATCAAATCCATAAGAAAATATATGCAACTTATATAATTAAATTAAAGCTTTCAACAATTAAACTAATGGATCTTCAACCAAGAACAGTAATTACCAACTCATTCAAACACCCAAAATCATTGATCAGGGCAAAATCTAAGCATCAAGTTTACAAATCAAGTGAAAACAACTAATCTAAGCTAACTGATATGGCCGAAATGGACAGTTTTATTTGTGCGGTGTCATTTGGTCGCAACACGTCAGAATCAGCTACCAAGAGGGGGGTACTGTTTTAAATTTATATTTAGCGGGGCCTAAATCGTACTACTCCTTATTATGAGTAAGGAAAGTATGACCTAGAGTCGTATTTTTAAGATATCAGTAGAATCGAACCTATATTTAAAGCTTAAGATAGTTATGAAGGAGTAGTGGTTACCTAATTTTGGATTTTTCTAGTTTATAGGATAGATAAAGTAAATGTAATAAAATTCGTAATTTAGATAAGGTTAAAACAAGTGCATACTATGATTTCATCAGTTATTCTGCTGAGATTATGGAATGCTGGCTCATGAATAGGCAGAGGCCTTGTATTCATTACACTGGTCCTAAAAGCCCCTGCCGTAAGACATGTCACTGGGTAATGTGATAGGCTTGAAGATTCTGAATAGACAGCAACGTCCCTTACCCTCAATGCCCGTGCAGTCTGGCTACATGCATACACGTTCAGACGGCTCATCTAATTGAGCGACTCGATTGGGTGACGTATTAACATTCCACAAAGGTCTAATTTTTCTTAAGCATAATAGAATACAGGGTTTACCATATCCGAGAGATGTAATGTGTTTAAATGCTTTCGTTAATGATTGAATTTAAAAGATAGTTAGGCCCTTAAAAAGAGTTCAACCATAAAGAACACCATGGCCAAGTCAGGTTGACTTCCATGAACACGTTCGGTTATCCTAATGGTCCAATCCTTTATGTGTTTAAACAAACAGTTCCTTAATTAACTAAGAATCCCTCAAGCAGGGTGCAATGCTTGAGACCGCGTTATGGTGCAGTGTACTAATCAGCACTGACCGAGTTCCATGGCCTTACGTAGTAGAGGTACAGCTTACAACAACCGCTTTGCTTCAGCGTGCACGTACGAAGTTTATATGCTTAGTGACTACACTAGCATGGTCTGGGACCGACAATGTACTAAGGGTCTAGTCAGATGTTTCACTACGAAAGAGTCCTCAGTCGGAGTCCAAAGCTTAATAGACTTACTACAACCGATGTGCCTAAGTCGATCTTACGTTGTATCTGATAGACTTCTCTTGCCAAGGGGTGACACATATAGTGTACTTTGAATCGAGGATTGCGCTTCCCAATAACAGAGCCAATAACTACGTTCTATTAGTTGGAAAAGCGATTGAGTTTAAAGCATAATCGGAAAGCATTTTTAACAACATACACAAACCATAACATTATTTCGGCATTATAACTAGTTACATCATATCATACACTAAAGATAACTAATCGCTAATCATGGCAACAACATCACAGAATATAATGATAGAAGACATTATATAAAGATAAGGGATAGAAGTACCAGTACATTAAACGAGTTTCGAATACAAAAGTGACAACTTCAAACTCATTCTTCTCCGGGTACTAGGTTTTCCGCACGGAGTCGAAGACCTTGAAAGTATGACTAATATTGTACAAGAGAGAGAAAGAAGTGAATTGAAGTGTGTGTTGGAATGAATGATAAAGACCCTTTAAATAAGCAAGAAATTTGCCTGCAAACGGCTGGCTGGTCGTTTGGTAGGCCGTTTGCAGGGGCCGTTTGCCAAGCCAAGCTATTTGCAAGGGCCGTTTATCTTAGGCGTGTGGCAGGCCATTTGTGAGCCAGGCAAGCCATTTGACAGGCTGTTTGGCAGGCCATTTGACTTGCTGATTTCCTGGATCGTAACTTGATTTCTTGTCTTTCACCGTTTTCGCTCTAGAATCTTCATTTTAGCTCCGATTCTCTTGATTCTTTTTGCACTGTCTTCGTAATTACTTGTTCTTCAATTCTAATCGATGAAGTGGGTATTTTTCCGATAAAGTTTGAATCTTTCTTGTTTTTGAGCCTTAATACCGGGGTAAAAACGTGAATTTTTAGCCGATATCAAATATCCCACACTTAGACTTTGCTTGTCCTCAAGCAAACTCTCATTTTACCTTAAGGAATCTTTTCGGAGTTTTTTTACTAATAGCCTAAGCGGTTTGCTTTTTATTATAAGAGCAAAAGATAAGGTGAGTCATCTATGTTAGGATTGAAACTATCTCTGCAAGCATGTGTGGAGGTTACATGACTTATGCTAGCTTTTACGGGTCACTCAAATCACACAAGTGTTTAGGGTTCCCTATAGATCTAAGAAATGAATTCACTCATATTTAGTCATGCTGCACCCATCGTCATAGACTTGATAAAGACTCAAATCCTTGCTACAAATATGAGAACGGTAGTAACCATAGCTTCTAGGTCATTTGTCAATGATGGAAAGGAATTTTGGAGTGGTAGTGAAGTTGTTTTTAAGGGGTGAGAAAAATGTTGATATAGTCCTTATGCATACTTTTATTCGGATAGATAGGAGTGCTAAATTTTTTTGAGAAGCACTTTTGATCTTTTCTTCATTTGATAATCATTTTTGGTCAAGTTCTTCTTCGGCGTTTCTCTTTATAAGTTCTGCTCCTTTTTTTCAGAACTTTGAATTTTTTTTTTATTTTTTTGGAGATTTCATCTCGAGAAACTTTTTGCCGGTAAACTTTTTCAAGACCTTTGCCGTGATACTTGAGAGGTTTATAACATCGGGTTTTCGGAAGGAATCTCATTTTCTGGATTTTTCGATTGATAGTAAAGATGATGTGAATGTGGTGGTGAAGTAGAAGTAGTGGAGGTGTGAAAGGCTTAATTATTTTGACAAATGGCTAGCTCTTCTGATTATAACCGAATTACGTTTCGCTGCTTTAGAAATGTAGATCTAAGGCAAGTTCTGATTCTGAGCACAGACATCGGCACTCTCAACAGAAAACAGTAAAGCATTAAAGATGAATGCTGGTCTTATTTGGGTGCCTCACCATAATCAATTTAGGTCGATAATGCCTTGGTCATGCAATGCTCTATTAGAGATTTTGTTCATTATAACAAGATTCCCACCCTACTTAAGCCTTATTTTATTTACAAACGTTTTAGGTTTTCAAAAATACTTTTTCGTAAAGGCTTTCTCTTGTTAAAAATTTTGAAATTTGGCTTAAGAACTTGGAATCTTCGTAATGGTTTATTTTAATACAGCATAAAAAGATTATACCAATATCCCACACTTAGACGAACATTGTCCTCAATGTTCCTAGTGTATCCCACACTTAGGAGTTTTAGTTGAAGATTTGGGAGTATTTGTCAAGTGTTTAATTTGGTTGGGATCCCACACTTAGTGATAAGCTAGGATGTGGCATAATTTAAAGTTTGAGCTAGTAGCGAAAAGAAAGAAGTACCCCTAGCGGATGTTGCTTGATACTAGCTGGCTTTCAATCCTTGCGTCCTTTATTGATCGGCTCATTTGTCATCCTTTATTTTTCTACTCTACTTTATTGCACGGGTTGCCTCCCGAGAAGCGCTTTTGTTTAAGGTCGTTGGCTCGACTGTAGTGATGCTTTAGAAAGCAAACATTCTTCGCTGGTGGTTGTAGTCTTGGTCTTCTCGAGGGAATGTGAGTCTTGGTGGGTAAATCCTGAGAAAGTGTCGGACCAATAGTGGTAGTAGATCCGGTACTTCTCTTGAAGATCTTCTGAAAGATAGGTAGTGTGCAGTTTCGGCTCGTGATAAATCTTGAAGTCCGATGAGAATATGATCCACGGCTCTGTTGGTTGACCCATGAATGTCAATCATAGAGGCAGTGCTGGTGGTGATTATTTCTCTGATGGGATGCTCATTTTGGAGGTCTTCAAACAATGTCAGAAACTGTATCTTTAGTATCTCAAAATCTTTAGAACGGTGATCTCCACAGTAGGAGTCTGTAGCTTTGCACAGATTAGTCAAAAGGCGAAGCTGAAAAGAAGTGAACAGCAATCCTGACTCGAGCATCAACGTCACAGTTTTTGAGTATATCTCCCGACATCCGGCTTTAAATGTGAAACTTAGATATGTGGATGATGGAATTCAACATAAAAACAAGTTCTAAATGTGAACATGATCACAAAACCAATTGATATAGAGTTATAGCAAGTGGAAGCATAATTATTAAGAAAACAAGTTTATATGTTTAACCATTTTAAATTGAATCCCATGTAGATATCAAGTCATGAAAATATGCTTACATATAATAACAAGGAAGTAAGATTGTACCTCCTCAAGAATAATTGAGGGCTGAGTTTGATGAGCAAGATGATGGAAAAAGATGATGAAAGTAAGCTTCTAACTTGAAGCCTCAAGCAAGTAATACCCCAAGCTTTTGATGCACCAACACTACCTTTGATAAGTTAGGATTTTAGACACTTGAGAGAGCTAGATTAGCAAGCAAAACCCTCCTCTTTCTTGCTTAAACAATTTGGCCAGCTGCACTGCAGAAGGCAGAATTTTTGTTGCTAATTTTATATGTATTATCCCTCTCTCACTTAAGTCAAATGCATGGTTTTAGAGACTAGCATGTGCATTAGGAGTTGTGATCTCAAAAGTAACAAAATACTAGCATGAGATGCTCCCTTGGAGTCTCCAAAATCTGCCACTCATGATGGGTTTTTATATAATGTGTTTGTTTATAAAACAATTTATATAACCCATGTATTTATTTTGTTACTTGCATATTTTATAAAACCATTTATAAAATATAACACAATATAATTATTTAAACCTATAAATAATTAAATCCTTATTGTGTAAATTATCCAAATAATTTATCTCAAGTGATAATATTTTAGAAAACCGATTTTCTAAAATCCAAGTGTCGCGTATTTACTTAACGATCAAATCGCTAAGATTAAATACATTTAAAGTGTCGGTAAGCTTGTTATTGGGTATGACCCGACTTGGATCATAACATATTAGCCACATTAATTAAATATGTCTCTCGGGCATACGAAAAACCTTCAATCTCCCACTTGCACGAGAAATATAAGAAATTAATGCAAGTGACGGATACCACCTAACGACCGTCCATCACCCCCAATATGTTATGACTTTGTGCCATTCAATAACATCATCCCTTTTGAGTTCCCATCTCGAATATGAATAGGTGAATCTTTCATTTATCCTTTCATCCTAGATGTCATGTCAAATCCAAGAGATACAGAGTGATCACTCTCTTCTAGATTTAACTTTATCAGGCCTTAGACATCCGACTCTCAACGAATAAGAGGGACAAATTCCATCTTAACTACATATATCCTAGATATATACTTTGCATTATACCTGAGCTCTTCCTTATGAACTACCATATTTTAGAATAGCGAAGGAAAGAATCAAGGCACAATACTTGGTAAATATCCGAAGCCAATATGTATCTCAGGTCAGAGGATACAATGATATTCGCCTTTACTCAAGATTACATGTGATCAACCACAAAGGCTCCATTTAGTAAATCTTAGAGCGGGTCTTCCAATATTTGTACCCCACAAATATCTATGAACCTTGGTTGTAACCTTGCTCTACATTCATCCCGTGAATGTATACCAATCCAAGTTCATAATAGTCTAAACCTCACAATTGCTCCCACAAATGTGATTGACTACGGAATTTAGAATAATTACTTATTCATGGATAAAATATGCAAAATAGGAACCTGACTCAAGATTAATAAATTAACACCATAATTATATTAATGAGTCTGAACCACTTCGTTCCGTTACAATACATAAAATAGATAACAACCAATCACTAGAATATCGAAGCCCTAATGCACTAACATGCCCTTGATGTTTTGCACCATGTAAGAGCTTCGTGAGTGGATCCGCTATATTAAGATCTGTGTGAACTTTGCGAATACATATCTTTCCCTTTTCAACTTCATCCCTTATGTAGTTTAATCTCCGCTCAATGTGACGGGTCTTTTGGTGAGCACGAGGTTCCTTGATCTGAGAAATCGCACCTTCGTTGTCACAAAAGATCTCAAGAGGGTCCTGAATGGAAGGGACTACTCCTAAGTCGTCGATGAATTTCTTCATCCATGTAGCTTCCTGAGCTGCCAATGAGGCGGCAATGTACTCTGACTCTGTAGTGGATAATGCAACAACATCCTGTTTTGAACTCTTCCAAGAGACCGCACCTCCATTTAACGTGAAGACATGACCGGACTGTGATCGAGAATCATCTCGATCAGTTTAGAAACTCGCGTCCACGTAACCTTTTACAGCGATTTCCTCCTCACCAGACCCATATATTAGAAACATATCCTTAGTCCTCCTAAGATATTTCAATATACTTTTGGCAGCAATCCAATGACTGTTTACTGGGTTATTCTGGTATCTACTTGTCAGGCTAAGAGTGCATGATACATCCGGTCTAGTGCATATCATTGCATACATGATTGACCCAATGGCAGACGCATATGGGACTTTCTTCATTCTCTCCTGTTCATCTTTTATGGTAGGGTACTGAGATGAACAGAGAAGCGTTCCTCTTTGAATAGGTACCAAACCTTTCTTAGAGTTCTCCATCTTGAACCTTTTCAAGATCTTTTCAATGTATGTACTTTGATTCAAACCTATCATTTTCTTGGATCTATCCCTGTAGATCCCAATCCCCAAAATGTATTGTGGTTCTCCAAGATCCTTAATGGAGAATCATTTACTTAGCCAAGTTTTAACACCTTTCATTACCGGAATATCATTTCCAAATAACAATATATCATCCATATATAGTACAAGGAACATGATAGTGCTCTCACTAGCTTTCTTGTATACACAAGCTTCATCACCATTTTTAATGAAGCCAAATTTCTTGGTCTCCTTATTAAAATGATGATTCCTCATTCTAGATGCTTGTTTCAATCCGTAGATTGACTTCTTTAACTTGCATACCTTTTTAGGATATTTCGGATCAACAAAACCTTCAGGCTGAACCATATAGACATCTTCCTCAAGATGTCCATTTAGGAAAGCAGTCTTGACATCCATTTGCCATATTTCATAATCATAATGAGCAGCAATGGCAAGCAATATCCTAATAGACTTTAGCATTGCCACAGGCGAAAAAGTTTCATCATAGTCAACCCCTTGAGTTTGAGTGAAACCTTTTGCTACAAGTCTAGCTTTGTAGGTATCCAAGTTACCATGTATGTCGGTTTTCATCTTGAAAAGCCATTTACAATCAACTAGCCTTGAGCCAGCAGGTTGTGCAACAAGTTCCCAAACTTGGTTATCATACATGGATTGCATCTCAGCGTTCATGGCTTCCTGCCATTTATCTTTATCAATCCTTGATAAAGCATCTTGGTAGTTTGTTGGTTCATCCAAATCAACCACATAGCAACCGTCCATGAGAAACCCATATCTCTCAAGAGGATTACTAATTCTACCAGATCTACGAACATCTTGTACACTTTGATCATCCATTTGATCATTCTCAACATTTTCATGTTGAGTGCTAGTGTCAACTAATTGTGTATCATCTACTTGATCTTGAACCTCCTCAAGATCTATCTTCCTTTCACTATTACCTTCCATTAGGAACTTAGTTTCAAGGAATTCAGCCTTTCGAGCAACAAATACATTCTGCTCGGAAGGATTATAGAAATAATATCCCATATCATCCTTGGGATATCCTATGAAGATACACTTCGTGGATCGAGCATTCAACTTATTAGGGACGTAATTCTTAGGATAAGCTTCACATCCCCATACCTTTAAGTATGATAGAGATGGAGGTTTTCCAGACCACATCTCATGAGGAGTTCATTCCACTTTCTTGGTTGGGGCCATATTTAGAATACGAGCCGCGGAGCATAGACAATAACCCCAAAATGATAGAGGTAACGAGCTTCTAGCCATCATAGATCGAACCATATCCATTAGGGTTCGGTTCCTCCTTTCGGAAACTCCATTAAGTTGGGGTGTTTCAGGAGGAGTGAGTTGTGAGATAATCCCACAACCTTTAAGATGATCTTGGAAGGCATCGCTTAGGTATTCACCTCCTCTATCGGTACGAAGTACCTTGATTGTCTTGTTGAGTTGATTTTGTACTTCATTTTGATATTCTTTGAATGCTTCAAAAGTTTCGTCCTTGTGCCTTAATAAGTAGACATATCCGAAACGACTGAAGTCATCAATGAAAGTGACGAAGTATCTTTCACCTTTCCTAGTCATGGGCTTAAAAGGTCCACATACATCCGAATGTATTAATCCTAATAAGTCTTTAGCCCTTTCATAGGTCCCTTTGAAAGGTGCTTTAGTCATTTTGCCTTGTAAACAAGATTCACATACATCAAACGAGTCTAGTTCATTTGATTTCAAAAGTCCATTCTTTTAAAGTATATGCATTCGATTCTTGTTTATGTGACCAAGGCGACAATGCCATAAGTAGGAATCACTCAAATCCCTTTTGATTTTCTTGATGTTTGCATGGAACATTGAGTTATTGTATGATGTGTCATCATGAACCAATTCATAAATACCATTCGAAGGCGAAGCCTTGAAATAGAACACATTATTTAAAGAAACATAGATATCATCATTAATGAAATTAAGATTAAAACCACATTGTTTCAAACGGGATACAGAAATAATGTTTCGAGATAAATCGGGTGCATACAAAATATTTTTTAAATTAAGCTCCAAACCACTTAGAAGCTTTAAAATAAAGTCTCCATGAGCTACTACGTGCACCTTAGCTCCATTTCCCATGAAGAGACTTGATGTTCCCGCTTCTTGTTTACTTCTTTTGAACTCCTGCATAGAATTGCAAATGTGAGTTCCATATCCTGTGTCTAATACCCATGTATTAGAAGAAGTAATACTAAGCTCAATGTATACCATATATACATTACTTGAGGTTTTCCCTGCATCCCTCTTTTCTTTCAACTCCTTTAGGTAGACCGGGCAGTTGCGTTTCCAGTGACCCATTTCACGCAACCAAAGCACGGATCTTCCTTGGGGTTAGCTTTACCGACAACCTTTTGCTTCTTGTTATTGTTGGTTGGGGTAACCATCTTCCCCTTTCCCTTGCCCTTGCCTTGGTAGGTGGGTCCTTTCCTTTTAGCCATCTTTGGCTTAGAAGTGTTATTGTTTTTGGACCCACCTCATTGATCATAAACATGGGTGGAGCCCTTTTACCCATGCTCGCTTCGGCCGTCTTAAGCATGGCATCTAATTCGCCAATGCTCTTATCCCATCCATTCATGTTGTAATTCATTACAAATGTGTCAAACCTCTTTGACAAAGAATTAAGGATAAGGTACGTGGCTAATTCATTAGACACGTTGCAGTTTAGACGGTTCGCTCGATCAATTAGGCTCTTCATCTTAAGGACATAAGATGAAACAGATTGGGAGTCGTCCATCCGATATGCATGAAGCGCTCGAACCGTTTCGAAGCGCTCGACACGAGCTTGTTGAAGGAACATCTCCTTCAATTGTGTGATCATGTCATATGCACTATGATGCTCGAAATCCTTTTAGAGTTCTGGTATCATAGTCCCAAGCATGAGGCAAGAAACTTGCACCGAATCGGTGCAATATTTCTCCCAATAAGCCATGCCTTCTGTATCATCCTCGTCCGATTGATCAGGAATGGGGTCTTCTAACACATACACCCTATCCTCTAGTTTGAGGACAATTCTTAGATTGCGAAACCAATCCATGAAGTTCGTATGGTTGAGTTTTTCCTTTTCGAGGATTGACCTCAACGATAGGTTGTTAAAGTTGATTGGTGCATTAGGAATGTTGTTGTTATTGGCGGCCATCTACAAAATTTAACAAAGTTGTTTAAGTATCAATTTTAATTTATCAATCAAAACCCTTTAAATCCAATTGACATTTATTAAATTTTAGAATCCAACGGTAAACCAAATTTCGGTTAGGTGACCTTTATCCCGTCATTTGATTCAGCTAGGTAGTCCTTATATGACAATTGCAATCCTTTTGCAACTTCTAAGTTATGGGATCATGCAATCCTTTTGCATGGCATATTTATCCCATCAACGCCTATTTGTTCCTCATGATTCGGTGACGCTAAGTTCATGATTCCCAAATCAAGTTGTCCTACTTGTGTAAACGTGAAAATTAACACACAAGTGGTTAGGTGACCTTTATGCCACAAGCATGCGAAATTCACCTTAATCATATTAGTTTGCTCATAACGGTTAGGTGACCTTTATCCCATTATGAGTTCCCTAATATTTTTAAGTGTCACACAAAAGGATGGCGTTTAACTTGTTTGCCTTGTTAATAAGGGATTTTAAGTTTTCATTATTTCTAGTTTAAGAAAACTATTATACCATACACCAACATGCATTTAGTGTATGGTTTATTTGAAAATCCATTTTTCATGTAATGTAATAAAGCCAATTTTATTACATTGATATAAACCATTTTATATATGTTTTAATAACCAATTATTATAATCCATTTATGAAGCGACCCGTCCTAATCCATCTGGACGTAGTCCATATAGATTATAAACAATTCACAATAGTTGATTTCATTACGAGGTACTTGACCTCTATATGATACATTTTACAAACAATGCATTCGTTTTTTAAAAAGACAAACTTTCAATACATCGAAAGTTGACGGCATGCATACCATTTCATAATATATCTAAACTATAAATGACTTGATAATAATCTTGATGAACTCGACGACTCGAATGCAACGTCTTTTGAAATATGTCATGAATGACTCCAAGTAATATCTCTAAAATGAGCAAATGCACAGCGGAAGATTTCTTTCATACCTGAGAATAAACATGCTTAAAAGTGTCAACTAAAAGGTTGGTGAGTTCATTAGTTTATTATAATCAATCATTTTCATAATTTAATAGACCACAAGATTTTCATTTCCATTTCTCATAAACATAATCTCATATCAGGCATTTCGCACGGCATAGAGATAAAAATCATTCATATGGTGAACGCTTGATAACTGAACTAACAGGATGCATATAGAATATCCCCATCATTCCAGGACTCTCATCGGACATGATAATCGAAGTACTAAAGCATTTGTAACCCGAATGAGACATGTCAAGGTCCATAGATCTATCTTTAGGATTCGCGTCAATTAGGGGCCATTTCCCTAATTCTTAGGCTACCAAGCTAAAAAGGGGCATATTCAATTCGATAATCCAACCATAGAATGTAGTTTCGATTACTTGTGTCTATTTCGTAAAACATTTATAAAAGCAGCGCATGTATTCTCAGTCCCAAAAATATATATTGCAAAAGCATTTAAAAAGGGAGGAAATGAAACTCACCATAATGTATTTTGTAGTAAAAATACATATGACAATATTGAAAAATGCAGGGTTGGCCTCGAATTCACGAACCTATATCATTCGTATATATATATATATATATTAAAATATATACTCATAATCGAACAATTTCATAACTTATAACTTTATATATTATATATTTAGTTTGTATATATATTTGAAAATGATTATTATTTATATAGTTATATTAATATGTCTATATCTGAAAATACCTAATTTGTTGTTTATAAGTTTTTATATAACTAATGTTAATATGTTTTATATATATAGTTATATGGCTTATTAATATAATTGTAGTATATGTAATAAGTATGTTTTATATACAAAATAGTTATTTGTTTAAAAAAAATGATGGTTTTGATATTAGTGATTTACTAAGAATAATAATAATAATACTAATATTAACTTTATTAAAATGATAATTTTAATAATAATAATGATATTGTTAATAATGATGCTTTTATCTAATTATAAAATTAATAATACTAATAGTTACAAAAGTGATATTAATATTAATCATAATCATATTAATAATAAAAATACTAAAATGACAAAATTTATAATAATTTTACTTATAAAAATATTAATGATAATCAATGTTTCTAATACTTATAAATATAATTATAATATTTGTAGTAATAATAATTGTAATACTAATAATATCAATAATAATAATAATAATAATAATAATAATAATAATAATAATAATAATAATAATAATAATAACAACAACAACAATAGTCCTTATTGTAATTATGATACTTATACTAATGTTAACGGAATTAATAATACTCTTAATTTGATTAAACTAATGATATTTATAAATATTAGGAGTAATAACAATTATCATTATCATAATAATAATAACAATATTAGTTATGTTAATGATAATAATACTTATGTTCATAATACTTCCTAAAGATAATAATAACATAAATCATATTAATGATAGTAATAATAATTAATTTAACACTAATAACAATAATAATCATAATAATAACAATAATAACTTATCATAATAATAATAACATTAATAATCATAAAAATAATAATAGAAATAAAAATTTTAAAAGTATATACCCTTGAGAAGCTTTTTCCAAAAAAAATTGCCCGTGACCGGGCTCGAACCCGTGACCCCTCGCTAAACCGTCAACACCTATAACCATTCATCCGATTATATCTATCTGTTTAAATTCCTACAGAATTTATATATAGACCGTAATCTATCTGTTCCATTTTCTTCTCCAACATTTGACCAAAAGAATTTCAACAACATTTTAATTTGTTTGGTTTAGGATATGAAACTGAAACAGAACGGAGTTGAGTGTGGGTGTTAACGTGATTGAAAGCAAAGAACAACAGCAAAAAAAAAACAATTAATATTAACCTGTAACAGGTACGCGATGAACAAATAAACTCAAAACTTGATTTTTAAATTTAAATAGTTTTAGATGATAATTGCAACATGAAAAAGGTTTAAAATCCTTCTTAGAAACTTTATCCATCGTCAATTTTAACGAAAGCAACATAATGAATTCGAATTTCACTATGAACAATCTTTTTGACTTTTGAAAACAATAACTTTGACCGTAAAATTAAATCACGATAAAAAGAATTGGAGATGGAAACTTTGCAGATAGTTTATACGAAGGATCCCTAACCTTTCTGCATTTACACATTTTGAAATTTCATTGGAAATCAAATTTTTGGCAAAAAGTTTTAGGAACAGGGGACGTGCTTTGTTTATGATGAAAATTTAATAAGATAAATTGACTTAACAAAATCTGGTTGTTGTAAATGATATTGGTAACGATATTAAACCTAAAGGACAACAATATTTCATGAATTGATATATTTATATTACGAGGCAGTCAAGAAAATTAAATCACGAGCAGGAACCAAAATAAAATAAATAAATAGAGTGGAAAATGACCCAAAACAGAATTTGTTTTATTCTTCCTGGATTGGATTCGTTTTGTAACTAGTTAAGGGACATGGACAAATTTATATACAGCTTGATGGGAACGTAAAACAAATTGGAAACCTTTTCTGATTTTGATATATTTGATAATATATATATATATATATATATATATATATATATATATATATATATATATATATATATATATATATATATATAGAACAATAATGTTAATAATAATGATTATATTAATAATAACAATATTAAATAATAATAATAATACTTATTATAAAGTAATGATAATAATATGAAATTAATAATTTGTATTATAATGATACTAGTTACAATTAATAATAATAATAATATAGCAATTTATATATGTATCAACTATCATATCTATAATATAATAATACTGATTCTAATATTAATATTAATATTGATAATGTTAATAATAATTTTAAAAAAATGATACTGGTAATAATAAATAAAAGTGAAGCAAATGATAATAATATTATTATTATTGATACTAACAATAATACCAATCATAATAGCAATTTATTTATATATATTCATTTTCATATTTATATACATGTTTATATTGAAAGTGTTAATAACATTACTCTATCACTATATTTTAACTTATAGTTAAACTTATTATATTAATATTATATTTTATTATTTACGTAATATATACACTAATATTTAATTTATATATTTTAATATATTACCATATGTATATAATTATCAATTATATAGCAATCATATTCATATATATAGCTCTTTTTAAATTACTTAATTATTTTGTATCTTATTTTATATACTTAATTCTAATGTTTACATTATATTTTATAATTTCAAATTATTATATGTACTTACATTTATATACATATACATATTTATTGTTCGTGAATCGTCGGTAATGGTTAAATGTATATGTATACATGGACATAGTTTCAAAGTTTTTGAACTCAACATTATAGTCTTTGCTTATCGTGTCGAAAACATATAAAGATTAAGTTTAAATTTGGTCGGAAATTCCCGGGTCGTCACAGTACCTACCCGTTAAAGAAATTTCGTCCCGAAATTTGAGTGAGGTGGTCATGACTAACAATAAAAATGTTTTCCTGATGAATATGAGCTGATAAATAGAGTTTTATTACTGTTGAGTAATATGGATAAGATAATTCGACTACTCGAAGAGTACGAGTGAAGTTATCATAAAATAACGAAATGATGCAATGAAGATTTGTATTCACTTTTGACGTAGTCACGTTTGAATTCAGAAAATAAGGTGCGTCCTAACTTTTGACGTTGTCTCGGTTGAATTCTGGAATTCAAGGTATTTAAAGAAAATCTTCGAAATTTAAAAGATTTGATTATTCTGCGAATAAGAAAATGAAGATCTCTATAAAAAATACGATGATCTGCCTTGATTACTCTGTCTGATGTTTCCATTATAAATTAAGCTCTTCCGTTCCATTATTCTCACCATTCCTATACTTTCTTTCTTAGTTCATACATCCAAAAAATTGTGAAAATGCTTAATCCAGTTCTAATCCTTGATGTTTTTCTAATTATCATTTCTGTCATTCCTCTTTTCAATTTTTCCACCAGAAAAATCTGTTTACTCCTACTATTACCTTGGGGTGATACTATTCTTAATTCTACCGTGTCCTTATATCACTATTCATATTAATATCCATGGTTTGTAACCTTCGTGTTGTTATTGGGATTTATATTTTCTCTTATATTTTGGATCTCTTTGCCTTTTCATTATCCTCTCGACCTCTAGTAAAGCGAGCAACGGTCCAGAATTTGAAATTATTGAGTTTCGAATGAACTTAATGTTCTAAACGAGAAAGAACGTAATAGCACGATTTGATTTGTCAAATTACCAGAATCACTGAGAATAGAACTATCAAGAATATGTTTTCTTGATATGTTCAGAAGTTAATCAGAATGAAAGAGTTATGTAACATGACACATGATGACGTTATAATCTATGAATGATCATGTTCCATTTAGAAACTCAACATGACTTACTGTAATATAATCACGTTGATCAAGTGTCATTATATTATACTAACTCATGCATCAGTTCCCAACATTACTTCAATAACATTCATATTTTAAGCTCGAAAGTTTACAGAATATAGAAACTAACAGTTTCTATATGATGTAACACTGATAGCACGGCGAGATTAATGATTTCAGATAAGAATAGTTATAAAAATATCTCCAGAATTATGGAGGATATTTATAATGAAAGATACGATGATATCTTGGAATTTCTAATATCGAAGGATGGTGAAGAAAATATGTCCGCAAGAGTTTGGAGTCAGAAGCAAGGTATTCGCTAAAGATTTCATCAGAAATAAAATCATCAGGATTCTTAATGTACAAGTTTAGTCCTTGTGATTTGTTCAGAGACTCCTTCGTAGTTTACTCAATCAGTTTTTCAGTTTCAAACTTTTTTTCTGAGCTTTGCCAACATACAATTCTTTATCATCAACTTTTGGATGTTGAGGTCGTTTACAGTTTTTGTTGCTTCATTCAACTTTTCAAAATTCAGAGTATTAATTCGCAGAATGGGTTCTTTTTTAGAATTTCAGAAAGAAAGATCACAGTTCTAAGAGATAAATGTTATATGGATACATATATCTGTTGATGTGGATAATGTTGCGAGACTCACAATACAGATTTGCTGATTCCCGGTAATTGGTATGGCAATTCTTGTTACAAGATGCCGATGAGTACATGATGAGACTTCAATAGATAAATATAGTGATTTGTCAGAGAGATTTAAACCAAGGAGCGACGAGGTTGCTGGTACATCTGCTGGTAATATGGTGGAATATAAAAGGTTTCTCGGTAACAATAAAAATGTCAAACGTATATCAAAGTTATAATAAGGCTAATCCGAATGAAAATCGAAGTTGATTTTTGCTGGATCTATGACAAAATTGGCTAATTTGGAGAGGGATTGTAAAGTTATTTTCGGTCATAACAAAGTCAAAGGAATTCGCACAGCTACGCGTTAAACGTTTATTCAGTTTTCGAGAGTTTTCAGGTGCATAACTATACGCATCAATCTTTTCTTTCTGTAGATGAAGTGTGGTTGGTTCATCCTCTCGATTGAGGTGTTTTCAAGAATCATGAAAGGTTTGAACGCAGGTTGTAATCGTCAAGATACAAATGAGGTTTAAGATGAAATCCAATGGCAAACTTGAAGAAATGTTTAGTTTCATATGTTATAATCAATATTTTAATTCATTTTAATTGTCCAATGCTATTAGTCCACAGTCGATAGTCCACATTTAACAGTCCAATAATTCATATATAGTTTAATATATAATATTCGAATTAATACGTATCGTGACCCGTGTACATGTCTCAGACTCGATCACAACTCAAACTATATATATTATTGTAGAATCAACCTCAACCCTGTAGAGCATCGCATTACTGCATATAGAGTGTCTATGGTTATTCCAAATAATATATATAGATGCGTCGATATGATATGTCAAAACCTTGTATCCGTATCCTGATATTTAAAATAATAACGGAAATTAAATGACGATAAATAAAGTGCGTAAAATAAATAACAGAATGTAAATGACAATAAATAAAATTGTGATAATTAAGTTGCGATAAATAAAATGCGATAAATAAATTGCGATAAATAAATTGCGATAAATAAATTGCGATAAATAAAAGGTAATACGGAATTAACAGTTAGCTAGGAACAGTTAGCGTGGATTCTTAACAAAATTTCTCATAGTTAAATTGTTTGTTTCTAACAAATTTTATTTTGTCCAATGTTTTTTTCTTCATTATGTCACTTGTTGGATTCTGATAGATCAAAATCCAAATATGAAATTAAATAAAAATAGTTGTGATGAACGAATTCGTACTTCTGTGGTTGTAGGTAGGATAGTAAATGACTGTTGAATCAGATTCGAAGAATGTACATTGTAACTTATTAATGTGAAATCTAAATATTCCTCGGGTATTACCTACCCGTTAAAATATTTTCATCATTAACAATTTGTACGAAAAAAAATTTCAATTACAATCTTTATGAAAATATATATACATATATATTTTCTTCAGATGTAATTATGGATTTAATGAGTTAACATGATATTAAACTCATTTGATTTACTTTAGAACAAGAATATATAATCTCTAAAACATTAGAGATTACATAATCGCCATGTCGAATGAAGATAAAATAGATAGAACGATACGTAGAACAATGATTATACTCGAGGTACAGAATGAGATGTTGAGGCATGGATTGTTGTTGGTACTGGTGATGTTACTGATGGTACTGTTGGTGCCGGTGATGTTGCTGAAGCTAGTACATTTTGCACCATATTCTCCAAATTGATTATTCGAGCTCGAAGTTCGTTGACTTCTTTCATTACTCCGGGATGATTGTCGGTCAGAACGAACAGATGAATAAGGTTAAGAATTTTAGATAGAATATAATTGTGGCGAGATATTCGGGCAATGAAGGTGAAATTGGTGTTTCGGACTGATTCGCCGGTAAGTGTTTCAGGTTCTTCGCCAAGAAGTGAATTCGGTTGGTGGAAAGGATCGCCTTCTTCTATTCTTCATTGATTAAGTCGATTACGAACCCATCAAATGAATTGGGGATGGCTGATTGATTGATTCATTCTGGTGACACTGCTTTCGGAGCTTAGGTGAACATCCATATCGGAATAGCTGTCGGAATCCGAGGAATTCGAACGGGTTAAGGGATTCATCTCGTACGATCCGATGAATGATTTTCGATAAGAAATAGATTATAGGATGTAGATTAGTACCCTGCAATACATAATTTACATATGCATATATAATACTAAAATCCCATAAGTTACGGGGGAATCTACGGAAGCTGTCAGGCAAAGGTAACAATAACAGATACGCTAAGATATGAATTTATCTATACACTGTCTATGCAATAGAGGTAGTAAGACATGTCTAGACTAAGAATGACAAGCAGGTAATTTTTGACAAAAAATATAAGCAAAACTTTTGACATGCAGACACGGTCGAAGTCCAGACTCACTAATGCAACTAATCAACTATCAGTTAGACACACTAATGCAAGACCTGGTTTGCTAAGACCACCGCTCTGATACCAACTGGAACGACCCGTCCTAATCCATCTGGACGTAGTCCATATCAATTATAAACGATTCACAATAGTTGATTTCATTATGAGGTACTTGACCTCTATATGATACATTTTACAAACATTGCATTCGTTTTTTAAAAAGACAAACTTTAAATACATCGAAAGTTGACTGCATGCATACCATTTCATAATATATCTAAACTATAAATGACTTGATAATAATCTTGATGAACTCGACGACTCGAATGCAATGTCTTTTGAAATATGCCATGAATGACTCCAAGTAATATCTCTAAAATGAGCAAATGCACAGCGGAAGATTTCTTTCATACCTGAGAATAAACATGCTTAAAAGTGTCAACTAAAAGGTTGGTGAGTTCATTAGTTTATCATAATCAATCATTTTCCTAATTTAATAAACCACAAGATTTTCATTTCCATTTCTCATAAACATAATCTCATATCAGACATTTCGCACGACATAGAGATAAAAATCATTCGTATGGTGAACGCTTGATAACCGAACTAACAGGATGCATATAGAATATCCCCATCATTTCGGGACTCTCATCGGACATGATAATTGAAGTACTAAAGCATTCGTAACCCGAATGGGACATGTCAAGGTCCATAGATCTATCTTTAGGATTCGCGTCAATTAGGGGCCATTTCCCTAATTCTTAGGCTACCAAGCTAAAAAGGGGCATATTCAATTCAATAATCCAACCATAGAATGTAGTTTTGATTACTTGTGTCTATTTCGTAAAACATTTATAAAAGCAGCGCATGTATTCTCAGTCCCAAAAATATATATTGCAAAAGCATTTAAAAAGGGAGCAAATGAAACTCACCATAATGTATTTTGTAGTAAAAATACATATGACAATATTGAAAAATGCAGGGTTGGCCTCGGATTCACTAACCTATATCATTCGTATATATATATATATATATATATATATATATATATATATATATATATATATATATATATATATACTCGTAATCCAACAATTTCATAACTTATAACTTTATATATTATATATTTAGTTTGTATATATATTTGAAAATGATTATTATTTATATAGTTATATTAATATGTCTATATCTGAAAATACCTAATTTGTTGTTTATAAGTTTTTATATAACTAATGTTAATATGTTTTATATATATAGTTATATGGCTTATTAATATAATTGTAGTATATGTAATAAGTATGTTTTATATACAAAATAGTTATTTGTTTAAAAAAATGATGGTTTTGATATTAATGATTTACTAAGAATAATAATAATACTAATATTAACTTTATTAAAATGATAATTTTAATAATAATAATGATATTGTTAATAATGATGCTTTTATCTAATTATAAGATTAATAATACTAATAGTTACAAAAGTGATATTAATATTAATATTAATCATAATCATATTAATAATAATAATACTAAAATGATAAAATTTATAATAATTTTACTTATAAAAATATTAATGATAATCAATGTTTCTAATACTTATAAATATAATTATAATATTTGTAGTAATAATAATTGTAATACTAATAATATCAATAATAATAATAATAATAATAATAATAATAATAATAATAATAATAATAATAATAATAATAATAATAATAATAATAATAATAATAATAATAATAACAATAGTCCTTATTGTAATTATGATACTTATACTAATGTTAACGGAATTGATAATACTCTTAATTTGATTAAACTAATGATATTTATAAATATTAGGAGTAATAACAATTATCATTATCATAATAATAATAACGATGATAATAATAACAATATTAGTTATGTTAATGATAATAATACTTATGTTCATAATACTTCCTAAAGATAATAATAACATAAATCATATTAATGATAGTAATAATAATAATTAATTTAACACTAATAACAATAATAATCATAATAATAACAATAATAACTTATCATAATAATAATAACATTAATAATCATAAAAATAATAATAGAAATAAAAATTTTAAAAGTATATACCCTTGAGAAGCTTTTTCCAAAAAAAAATTGCCCGTGACCGGGCTCGAACCCGTGACCCCTCGCTAAACCGTCAACACCTATAACCATTCATCCGATTATATCTATCTGTTTAAATTCCTACAGAATTTATATATAGACCGTAATCTGTCTGTTCCATTTTCTTCTCCAACATTTGACCAAAAGAATTTCAACAACATTTTAATTTGTTTGGTTTAGGATATGAAACTGAAATAGAACGGAGTTGAGTGTGGGTGTTAACGTAATTGAAAGCAAAGAACAACAGCAAAAAAAAAAAAATTAATATTAACCTGTAACAGGTACGCGATGAACAAATAAACACAAAACTTGATTTTTAAATTTAGATCGTTTTAGATGATAATTGCAACATGAAAAAGGTTTGAAATCCTTCTTAGAAACTTTATCCATCGTCAATTTTAACGAAAGCAACATAATGAATTCGAATTTCACTATGAACAATCTTTTTGACTTTTGAAAACAATAACTTTGACCGTAAAATTAAATCATGATAAAAAGAATTGGAGATGGAAACTTTGCAGATAGTTTATACGAAGGATCCCTAACCTATCTGCATTTACACATTTTGAAATTTCATTGGAAATCAAATTTTTGGCAAAAAGTTGTAGGAACAGGGGACGTGCTTTGTTTATGATGAAAATTTAATAAGATAAATTGACTTAACAAAATCTGGTTGTTGTAAATGATATTGGTAACGATATTAAACCTAAAGGACAACAATATTTCATGAATTGATATATTTATATTACGAGGCAGTCGAGAAAATTAAATCACGAGCAGGAACCAAAATAAAATAAATAAATAGAGTGGAAAATGACCCAAAACAGAATTTGTTTTGTTCTTCCTGGATTGGATTCGTTTTGTAACTAGTTAAGGGACATGGGCAAATTTATATACAGCTTGATGGGAACGTAAAACTAATTGGAAACCTTTTCTGATTTTGATATATATTTTAATTATATATATATATATAACAATAATGTTAATAATAATGATTATATTAATAATAACAATATTAAATAATAATACTTATTATAAAGTAATGATAATAATATGAAAATAATAATTTGTATTATAATGATACTAGTTACAATTAATAATAATAATAATATAACAATTTATATATGTATCAACTATCATATCTATAATATAATAATATTGATTCTAATATTAATATTAATATTGATAATGTTAATAATAATTTTAAAAAAATGATACTGGTAATAATAAATAAAAGTGAAGCAAATGATAATAATATTATTATTATTGATACTAACAATAATACCAATCATAATAGCAATTTATTTATATATATTCATTTTCATATTTATATACAGGTTTATATTGAAAGTGTTAATAACATTACTCTATCACTATATTTTAACTTATAGTTAAACTTATTATATTAATATTATATTTTATTATTTACGTAATATATACACTAATATTTAATTTATATATTTTAATATAATACCATATGCATATAATTATCAATTATATAGCAATCATATTCATATATATATATAGCTCTTTTTAAATTACTTAATTATTTTGTATCTTATTTTATATACTTAATTCTAATGTTTACATTATATATTATAATTTTAAATTATTATATGTACTTACATTTATATACATATACATATTTATTGTTCGTGAATCGTCGGTAATGGTCAAATGTATATGTATACATGGACATAGTTTCAAAGTTTTCGAACTCAACATTATAATCTTTGCTTATCGTGTCGGAAACATATAAAGATTAAGTTTAAATTTGGTCGGAAATTCCCGGGTCGTCACAATTTAGCCATTTTTTATTTAACCAATTAAATTATCGTTATGCATTTCGTTGATAATGTCTAATTTAACCAATTAAATTGTCATTTTGCTTGTTGTTAACTTGTGATTTACTTGTAGCAACCAAACATATAAACACAATAAACAACCATGCATGCAAAACAAATATGTTCACAATCAAGCCAATTTGGTAGACATTTGTTTAGCTGAAAATAAATGCCACCGGTAAAGGGTTATAACACAAAGTAGGAGATTTCAAATCTCTCACTTAATCTTGCATCTTCCTTGTCTTCATCTTGCATCTTCATTTTTATAAAAAATATATCCTAATACATTTTTTTTAAAAATGAAAATACAACCTAATCTAGTTTACATACCAAATATAAAATAAATTACATAACCAAATGAATAAATATTACAAACCAATTGAATGAATATTACAACCAAATAAATGAATTAGTATTACATACCAAATGAATGAATTAAATCAACCAACATTCAACCATTCAAACATAAGGTCAAGTCTTGATTGTGAACAACAACATACAACAACATTAACCAAAATGGAACAACCCAAAACCCATTTGGGTCCTCCAAGAATTCGGCCAAATCCATCAACCCTCCCAAACCAAAAAATTTTTGCATTCCATTTTCATGCATGTATTTAGAATGCGAATTTAGTGGGTTTAAAGACCATATATAAGAAGCATATTTCATAGACTTCAGCTCTAGATACCATTGATGGAATTTAACATAACAACAAGTTCTTAATGTGAACATGATTACAAAACCAATTGATATAGAGTTATAGCAAGAGGAAGCATAATTATTAAGAAAACAAGTTTATATGTTTAACCATTTTAAATTGAATCCCATGTAGATATCAAGTCATGAAAATATGCTTACATATAATAACAAGGAAGTAAGATTGTACCTCTTCAAGATTAATTGAGGGCCAAGTTTGATGAGCAAGATGATGAAAGTAAGCTGCTAACTTGAAGCCTCAAGCAAGTAATACCCCAAGCTTTTGATGCACCAACACTACCTTTGATAAGTTATGATTTTAGACACTTGAGAGAGCTAGATTAGCAAGCAAAACCCTCCTCTTTCTTGCTTAAATAGTTCGGCCAGCTGCACTGCAGAAGGCAGAATTTTTGTTGCTAATTTTATATGTATTATCCCTCTCTCACTTGAGTCAAATGCATGGTTTTAGAGACTAGCATGTGCATTAGGAGTTGTGATCTCAAAAGTAACAAAATACTAGCATGAGATGCTCCCTTGGAGTCCCCAAAATCTGCCACTCATGATGGGTTTTTATATAATGTGTTTGTTTATAAAACAATTTATATAAACCCATGTATTTATTTTGTTACTTGCATATTTTATAAAACCATTTATAAAATATAATACAATATAATTATTTAAACCTATAAATAATTAAATCCTTATTGTGTAAATTATCCAAATAATTTATCTCAAGTGATAATATTTTAGAAAACCGATTTTTTAAAATCCAAGTGTCGCGTATTTACTTAACGATCTATTCGCTAAGATTAAATACATTTAAAGTGTCGGTAAGCTTGTTATTGGGTATGACCCGACTTGGATCATAACATATTAGCCACATTAATTAAATATGTCTCTCGGGCATACAAAAAACCTTCAGCGGATTCGTGGAAGATACGTGTTATCTGCTTCGTAACGTAGGTGGCGATATTGACTCGTTCTGGTTCAAGATGAGAGAATGGATTGTTACGCCTTACTTCCTCTGTAACTACATCTCGTAACTCTTTGATAATCAGATCAGCATGGTGATCAATTGTTGCGTAAATCACCAGCCTGTCTGGTAGGCTTTCGAAATTATCTTTTTCCAAGAGAGCGAAAAAACTGTGAATATCCTCGATCATTTGCAAATTAGAGTGATAAGTTGGGCGTCCAGTGGAAAGGTCCATGTGCTTCCGGATGAGAGTCAGTAGTGCTCGTTGGTTTGCTGAGAACGAAAGTGCAGATCCGGCTAAGGTGTTGTAAACCTTAGAGTAAATGATATTCTGATCTCGACAGAATCTTGTCTCAAGAATAGTGCGAACCACAAATTTGTGCTCTTGTTGCCTTTCTTCTCGGTAGATATGATCATGAAGAGTGTTGATAAAGTCTTAAATGCGTTCTTCTAGGATTTCAACATCATTTTTTTCTCTTTGGAGATAGATGTTGTATTCTTCTTGGATAGCCATGATTCGTTCCTTTAAGCGTAGCGTATAATCAATTGTTGATTTATGAATGGCTTCGCGAATATCTTCAAATTCATCGGTATCGTTGATGAAGGTTATCATGTCTGCATGTGTAGATATGACCGGAATCTGATTTGAAGAAAAGTCCGGCTCCCCTAGATCTGGTTTGGTTAGAGAGTGTGAGTTATCTATTATGTCTTCATGTTGCTCTTCCTCGTCATCATCGGTATAATGTTCTTCTGAGGATTCTTCTGATGAACGGGTTTCTTCAGTATTCTGGTTCTCCACTTTGATGCTTGCACGGTCAATTTCTATATCTTTAACCTCAACCTTGTCAGTCTTCTTCTTGAAACGAATGATTAAACTGTGATCTTCTATCTCAAGCCTCATTAATTCTTCATGACGCTTAATGCTTAGAGAGGGTATTGTCGTAGTTTCTTTTACGTCTTCCATTTCCTCTTCCTTTTCAGAATCCTCCTCTTCCTCTATTTCTTTGCTGGGATCCTGATAATGCTAAAAACGAACATATATTTCATAGCATTATTCCTCAAGAAAGACAAGCTTTTAGTTGCAATTGTTCTATTTACAAGTGATATTCGTTTAAATAATAAAAGGTGAAGACAAAAGACAGATTCGACGAATTGAAGACACAAACGACCAAAAAGCTCAAAAGTACAAAAGACAATCAAAGAGGTTCCAATTATTGATAAGAAACGTCTCGAAATTACAAGAGTACAAGATTCAAAACGTAAAGTACAAGATATTAAATTGTACGCAAGGACGTTCGAAAATCCGGAACCGGGACCAGAGTCAACTCTCAACGCTCGACGCAACGGACTAAAAATTACAAGTCAACTATGCACATAAATATAATATAATATTTAAATAATTCTTATAATTATTTATATATTATATAAATAAAATAAACCGTCGGCAAGAAAGACTCCAAAATGGAGTGAGCTGTATTTACAAACTCCGCGACTCGCGGAGTTTGAAGGCAAAAAGGGCCGCGAGTCGCGGAGTATACCTGAACTCAATTCCCTATAAAGCCAACTGAATTCTGATCATTTTTCACACTCATATATCCATCTCTCTATCTATATACGTAATATTTATATTTATAATTTATATTTTAATTTTAATTTTAATTATAATTCTAATAATAAGGGTATGTTAGCGAATATTGTAAGGGTGTAAGTCGAAATTCTGTCCGTGTAACGCTACGCTATTTTTAATCATTGTAAGTTATGTTCAACCTTTTTAATTTAATGTCTCGTAGCTAAGTTATTATTATGCTTATTTAATCCGAAGTAATCATGATGTTGGGATAATTACTAAAATTGAGTAATTGGGCTTTGTACCATAATTGGGGTTTGGACAAAAGAACGACACTTGTGGAAATTAGACTATGGGCTATTAATGGGCTTTATATTTGTTTAACTAAATGATAGTTTGTTAATGTTAATATAAAGATTTACAATTGGGCGTCCCTATAAATTACCATATACACTCGATCGGACACGATGGGCGGGGTATTTATATGTACGAATAATCGTTCATTTAACCGGACACGGGAATGGATTAATAGCCACTAGAATAATTAAAACAGGGGTGAAATTATGTACAAGGACACTTGGTATAATTGATAACAAAATATTAAAACCTTGGGTTACACTCAGTCGACATCCTGGTGTAATTATTAAACAAAGTATTAAAATCTTGTTACAGTTTAAGTCCCCAATTAGTTGGAATATTTAACTTCGGGTATAAGGATAATTTGACGAGGATACTCGCACTTTATATTTATGACTGATGGACTGTTATGGACAAAAACCAGACAGACATATTAAATAATCCAGGACAAAGGACAATTAACCCATGGGCGTAAAACTAAAATCAACACGTCAAACATCATGATTACGGAAGTTTAAATAAGCATAATTCTTTTATTTCATATTTAATTTCCTTTATTTTATATTTAATTGTACTTCTAATTATCGCATTTTTATTGTTATTGTATTTAATTGCACTTTTAATTATCGTACTTTTTAATTATCGCAAGTTTATTTTATCGCACTTTTATTATTCGCAAATTCATTATCGTTATTTACTTTACGCTTTAATTTAAGTCTTGTATTTATTTTTAATATTTTACATTTGGTTTTAACTGTGACTAAAGTTTTAAAATCGACAAACCGGTCATTAAACGGTAAAAACCCCCTTTATAATAATAATATTACTTATATATATATTTGTATTTTTATAAAAGTAAACTAATATAGCGTTAAGCTTTGTTTAAAAAGATTCCCTGTGGAACGAACCGGACTTACTAAAAAACTACACTACACTACGATTAGGTATACTGCCTATAAGTGTTGTAGCAATGTTTAAGTATATCCATTCTCTAAATAAATAAATATCTTGTGTAAAATTGTATCATATTTAATAGTATTTTCTTGTAAAATTTAATAGCTATTTTATATACACTCCGCTATCACATCAAGTATTTTTGGCGCCGCTGCCGGGGATTCGCTTAAAAGCCGGAAGCGCAACGCTAATATAAAAAAAAAAAAAAAGATTTTTAGTTTACTTTTATTAAAATTCGTTTTTATAAAAATACGTTTTAAATATTCGAAAATATAAAAAGAAAAACAAAAATATAAATATTTTTAGGAGTTTGATAAATATTTAAGTTTTATAAAGTTTCTTTAGTTTGTAAAAATATAAGTTTTATTTAATTTATTTTATAAATATATTTTATAAATAAAAAAAAACTGAAAATTTTTTTTTTTTTATAAATCTATTTTAAAGATATTTTTAAAATTATAAAGTAGTTCTATTTTTATTTAAGTTTTTAAATATAAGTTTTTATTATACAAATATTTTGATAGAAACAGAAAATATAAAAACAAAAAAAAAACGCGTCAAATTTTGAACTGTACCAGAGTTGAAATTTGGAACCCCGCGACTCGCGGGGTTTGCAGCTTCGAGTACCACGACTCGCGGAGCCGTCTGACACAGCTGACCATAAGCCCTAATCTGCATTTAATACGGGGTATTTATTATTATTATTAACTTTAAAACCTAATTAGGTTATTTATATTAAATTAATTAATTTAGTTTTATTTATTATTTTTATTATTTAGTTTAATTAGTTTATTTAAAGTTTAAAATTAATAGTTTTAATAAATAAATAATATAAAAATAATATTTTTATAAAAATTGTAATTTTTACAACTTTTTGTATATTTTTATATTTTGTCCCTTTTTAATTGTTTTAGCGTAATATTTGTATATTTAGCTCATATTTAGTTTTAAACTTAGTTTTTGCAATAGTTATTTTTACTTCTAGATTTTTAGGCTTTGCCGTAGAATTCCTTAAGTGCTTTTTCTTTAGACTAAGATTTAGGTACTTTAGAATTTTGCGACGCCTTTTTAAGTTTTAGTTTCTTTTTAAGTTATTTCCATTTGGGATTTAGTTGTTCCTGTAAGCTTTCAAATTTTTAGACGACTTTTTCCTATGTATCAATTATCATTCCAATTAGTAATCTCAATTTGCGATTATAATTTTAAGTTAGTTGTAGTAATAAGGTTAGGTTAGTCAAGTGTTTTTAAGTTTTATAAGTTTCTTTTATTTTTCCGTCACCTTTTCTTTTTCAACCATTTTTCTTTTTCGACCTTTTTTCAACGAACTCTTTTTCTTTCTTATTTCTCGCTATTCTAGTTTTAGGACATAGATTTTTATTCTACTTCTTATCTAAATTTCTTAAAATTACGAAAATTTATTTTAAGTGGTTAAATTGATAGACATCAAAATTTTCTGGTTCGTAGTAATAGTTGGATTTGTACGTGGACGGGTTATTGGAGCCAAACAGTCCTCAATTATATTGAGACCAAACGAATCCTGCCCCTCTGCTGCATCTTTTGGCTATTCGAAACGTGGGCAAAATCAGAAAAGTCTATTGATTGGATAACTTATTATAATTTTTCTTTCCTTTTTAAAACTAATAGGATATTCAGTGAATGCACCGAGCAAGACGTTCACCACCTTTTGTACGTTCACCACCTGTAACTAGATCAAGACATTTAGCAAATATTACCACCGTTGATTTTTCTTTAGAATCGTCATCCAGTCGACCAAGTACTCCAGTTCAAATTTCCGATAATCCATTTTTTGAACCCGACCTCACAATTGAGAATCCGGAGAATATTCAGGAACGATTCGTAGATCCTGAACCACTAAACTTTCCTCCGGAACCACCAATCATTCAAACAGAGATTGTTGAGGAACGAACCATTAAATCAGAATCCTCTAGTGATTCCGATTCAACAAATTCAATTATGGAGAATCTAGAACCTTTAAGTATGGAAGACCGAATGAGAGCTAAACGCACTGGCCAAGGTCACGCAATTACTCATCCAGACATTAATGCGCCAGATTATGAAATCAAAGGACAAATTCTACACATGGTGACTAATCAATGCCAATTTAGTGGTGCGCCGAAGGAAGATCCAAATGAACATTTACGTACCTTTAATAGGATCTGCACACTATTTAAAATCTGAGAAGTGGAGGATGAACAGATATATCTCATGTTATTTCCCTAGACTTTAAAGGGAGAAGCCAAAGATTGGTTGGAATCGTTACCTGAAGGGGCGATCGATACATGGGACGTTTTAGTTGAAAATTTTCTTAAACAATTCTTTCCGGCATCTAAAGCCGTAAGACTTCAAGCAGAAATTGTTACGTTCACACAGAAGCCGAATGAAACTCTATATGAGGCGTGGACAAGATTTGGAAAGTTATTAAGAGGATGTCCGCAACATGGTTTAGATACCTGTCAAATAGTACAAATATTCTACCAAGGATGCGACATCACTACAAGGAAAGACATAGATATAGCAGCTGGTGGGTCTATTATGAAAAAGATATCGTTAGATCATCTAAAGCAGCTAGAGCCGATTCTAGCCATGACTTAGATTCCATTTCCGCAAAGATAGATGCTGTCGAGAGACGAATGGAAAAGATGACTAAAGATATTCACTCAATACGAATTAGTTGTGAGCAGTGTGGAGGACCACATTTGACAAAAGATTGTCTCAGTATTGAATTAACAATGGAACAAAGAGAGAATATTTCATACATAAACCAAAGGCCTGGAAATAATTATCAGAATAATTATCAACCGCCAAGACCAATTTACAATCAAAACCAGAATTATAACCGAAATATTCCATACAACAACCAACAAGGTCCTAGCAATCAACAAGTATCCAATAATAATTACAATCAGCAAAGACCTAATTTTCAAAACAAACCACCACAACAAACCGATGATAAAAAGCCGAATTTAGAAGATATGATGACGAAGCTAGTTGAAACTCAAACACAGTTTTCCACATCTCAGAAACAAACCAATGAACAAAATGCTCAAGCATTTAGAAATCAACAAGCTTCTATTCAAAATCTGGAACAAGAAGTAAGTAACCTAGCAAGGTTAATAGGTGAAAGAAAACTGGGAAGTCTACCTAGTGATACAAATGCTAACCCCCGGAATGAAACAGCTAAAGCTATTACCACAAGAAGTGGTACAACACTTAAACCACCGGAAATACCTGTAACTTCTGATGAAGCTATTCCTACTCCACAAGAACCACAACCTGATCAAGATAAGGAAAAAGAACCGGTAGTTGAAAAGGTTAATGAAGATAACACAGCTAAGGATAAACCTTATGTTAAACCATACCAACCACCACTTCCTTACCCGAGTAAAATGAAGAAAGAGAAACTTGAAGCCGAGCAATCCAAATTCTTGGATATGTTTAAACAGATAAATGTAAATCTTCCTTTCATTGATGTGATTTCAGGAATGCCTAGATATGCTAAATTCTTGAAAGATCTAATTTTAAATAGAAAGAAAATGGAAGAACTCTCGGCTGTTACTATGAATGCTAATTATTCAGCAGTGCTATTGAATAAGATACCAGAAAAACTATCTGATCCAGGAAGTTTCACAATTCCATGTTTTCTGGGTAGTCTTAGTTCAATAGAAGCATTGGCAGACTTAGGTGCTAGTATAAATCTAATGCCGTATTCACTATACGCTAAACTAGACCTTGGAGAATTGAAACCAACCAGAATAAGCATACAACTAGCCGATAGATCAATAAAATATCCTAGAGGGATAATGGAGAACATGCTAGTTAAAGTTGGTACTTTAGTATTTCTAGTAGATTTTGTTGTTCTGGACATGGAAGAAGATTCTCAAGTTCCTCTCATATTAGGAAGACCATTCTTAAACACGGCTAAAGCAATGATAGACGTGTTCGGTAAGAAACTGACCCTAAGTATAGAGGATGAGAGTGTTACCTTTTCAGTTGATAGAGCAATGCAACAACCACAATCTGCAGATGATACATGTTATTATATTCAAACTATAGATGCACATGCAGAATTATTAGAAGAATTTCCAGAATTACAAGGAACAGGAGAATGTTCTTTAGGAGAAGGTAATGAACCAATTGATGAAGCTGAAATGTTAGCTACACTTATAGCTAATGGATATGAACCAACAACAGAAGAAATCCAAATGCTAAAAGAAGAAGACAGATATCGATACAAATCATCGATAGAAGAACCTCCGAAATTAGAGTTAAAGCCACTTCCAAACCATTTGGAATACGCTTATTTACATGGTGAATCTGAATTACCTGTAATAATATCGTCTTCTCTTACTAAAAATGAGAAATCACAACTCATTTCTGTGTTGAAAGCTCATAAACCAGCCATTGCATGGAAGATTCATGATATTAAAGGAATAAGTCCTTCGTATTGCACACATAAAATCCTTATGGAAGAAGGTCATAAAACGTATGTGCAACGCCAACGAAGACTAAATCCTAATATGCAAGATGTAGTTAAGAAAGAGATTATTAAACTGCTAGATGCAGGTCTAATTTATCCAATTTCTGATAGTCCATGGGTAAGCCCAGTTCAATGCGTGCCTAAGAAGGGTGGCATGACTGTCATTACAAATGAGAAAAATGAGCTTATTCCTACTAGGACTGTAACAGGATGGCGTGTATGTATTGATTATAGAAAATTAAATGACGCCACCAGAAAAGATCACTTTCCCTTACCTTTCATTGATCAAATGTTGGAAAGATTAGCCGGAAATAGTTACTATTGTTTTCTAGATGGATTTTCCGGATATTTTCAAATTCCAATAGCACCCGAAGACCAAGAGAAAACCACATTCACGTGCCCTTATGGTACTTTTGCTTACAAACGCATGCCATTTGGACTTTGCAACGCCCCTGCAACCTTTCAAAGGTGTATGATGGCGATTTTTCATGACATGATAGAAGAATGCATGGAAGTTTTCATGGATGACTTTTCAGTCTTCGGTGATACATTTGAATCATGTCTAGTTAATCTTGAACGAATGCTTATTAGATGCGAACAATCAAATCTAGTACTTAATTGGGAGAAATGCCATTTCATGGTTAAAGAATGCATCGTTCTTGGACATAAAATTTCAAAAGAAGAAATTGAAGTGGATAGAGCTAAAGTAGATGTAATTGCTAAACTTCCACATCCCACCAATGTTAGAGGAGTTAGGAGTTTTCTAGGGCATGCCGGTTTTTACCGACGTTTCATAAAAGATTTTTCTAAAATTGCCACTCCTATGAATAAACTCCTAGAAAAGGATGCTCCATTCATCTTTTCAGATGAGTGTATCAAATCTTTTAATATTCTTAAAGAGAAACTCACTAATGCACCGATCATGATAACACCAAATTGGAATCTACCATTTGAACTAATGTACGATGCAAGTGATTTTGCAATGGGAGCCGTTTTAGGACAAAGGATTGAAAAACGATTTCAACCTATATATTATGCTAGTAAGACGTTACAAGGAGCACAAACGAACTATACAACTACTGAAAAAGAACTCCTTGCTATTGTCTTTGCTTTTGACAAATTTCGATCATATCTCGTTCTAACAAAAACGGTGGTCTATACCGACCATTCTGCTCTTAGATACCTATTTTCGAAACAAGATGCTAAACCAAGATTAATCCGTTGGATCTTACTCTTACAAGAGTTTGATATTGAAATCCGAGATAAAAGAGGAGCATAAAATCTAGCCGCTGATCATCTTTCTCATCTTGAAAATCCCGAATTAGAAGTTCTAAATGAATCGGCCATACAAGACAACCTTCCTGATGAATATCTATTGAAGATAGATTATAATGAAATCCCATGGTTTGCAGACTATGCAAACTACTTAGTTTGTGGATTCCTTGAAAAAGGATTATCGTACCAAAAACGAAAGAAATTCTTCAGTGATATAAAACACTATTTTTGGGAAGATCCACATCTGTTTAAAAGTTGTCCCGATGGAATAATACGCCGATGTGTATTTGGAGATGAAGCTAGTAAAATATTAAACCATTGTCACACAGGACCAACAGGAGGGCATTATGGGCCTCAACTAACAGCAAGAAAAGTTTATGATGCTGGATTCTATTGGCCTACAATTTACAAAGACGCACACCTTCTTTGCAAATCCTGTGATGCTTGTCAAAGGGCCGGAAAAATAAGTCAACGTGATGAAATGCCACAAAATGTCATCCAAGTATGTGAAGTATTTGACATTTGGGGTATTGACTTTATGGGTCCATTTCCAAAATCTCATAATAATCTATATATACTCGTAGCCATTGATTATGTATCTAAATGGGCAGAAGCACAAGCTCTCCCAACTAACGATGCACGAGTTGTAGTCAACTTTTTAAAACGTCTTTTTGCAAGGTTTGGAACACCGAAAGCTTTAATAAGTGATCGGGGTACTCATTTCTGTAATAATCAACTTGAGAAAGTTCTTAAAAGATATGGAGTAACTCATAAAATCTCCACCGCATATCATCCACAAACAAGTGGACAAGTTGAAAATACCAACCGAGCTTTAAAATGTATTCTAGAGAAAACCATAGGATCAAATCCGAAGGAATGGTCCATTAAATTAGAGGATGCACTCTGGGCTTTTAGAACAGCCTACAAAACTCCAATTGGAACCACACCTTTTAGACTTGTTTATGGAAAAGCATGTCATCTTCCAGTAGAAATTGAACACAAAGCATTTTGGGCTTTAAAGACATGTAATCTTGATTTACATGAAGCCGGACGTCTACGATTAAGTCAACTAAACGAATTAGAAGAATTAAGACATGAAGCATACGAAAATTCGTTAATCTATAAAGAGAGAATGAAGAAATGGCATGATAAAAGAATCAGAAGTTCAAAAGAATTTAAAGAAGGAGACAGAGTTCTTCTTTTCAATTCACGATTCAAGCTATTTCCTGGAAAATTGAAATCAAGATGGTCTGGACCATTCATAGTCAAAAGAGTTTTCCCATACGGATCAGTAGAATTGATAAATTCAAATGGGATTGAATTTAAAGTTAATGGTCACAGAGTTAAACACTACATAGATAGTCCGATGGAAGTCGACAACGAAGTTAATCACAATTTCGACACCACAGCTAACTAAGTGTGGGGAGAATCAAGTCTTTAAAGGATAATATGTATTTCTGTTAGAGTTAGATTGTCTGTTTTCGTGTAGTTCTCGAAAATGGAACCAGAATGGTCTTTCCCTAGCAGACCCTAAAGAACTAGTCTTCTCCCCCCATTCTGAATTTTTATTTTTTTTTTAGGAAATGAAGACTGCCTGTGAACTAAACCATGGTCTAATGCTACACGCTTTGATCACTAAACGTAATAATGACACACTTCCGAGTGAAATAGTATCAGTAATCAGAGAAAGAATGGACGGAGTTAGAAAAGAATCCAGATGCGAAGATAATAAGTTACAATTTGGTAAAGGAAAATCAAAATCCACAGCAAAAAGAAGAGCACGACACCTAGAAAGATGTCACAAATGCGGAAAATGGTCACATGGAGGTAAATGTTCAAATAATCAAACCTATTCAAATACCGAATTTGTTACTTTATGCAGAGACGGACCGTTCATATGTTTAGAAGAAAAGACACTGAATGCTCGAGGTTACGCCTATGTAGCTATGGAAAACCAATTAAACCGACTATCTTATGAATGGGATAGATCATATAACTAAGAATACTATCTCACAGGTAAGTCTGTACAGTCTTTATTTTTATTTTTATTTTTAACCTTTTGATAATAAACGCTAATTTGTTCGCTATAAAGTATTAAATTGGTATTGAATAAAATTAGGTTTGGCGACCGAAATTATTGATATCATTCAAAAATTTATTACATCACTGCGAAATTTAACGTTTATTCTTAAGGTATAAATATCTTTAATCAATCAACCCAAAATATTTCAAAAATTCGTCATGAGTTAAATTAGGTCTTGGAACCGAAATTACTTTACCGAAAAAAGGGGCGCATATTTTTGATAATATTTGATTGATTAAAGTGGGATAAAAAGCGAAAAAAGATTTTTAATTTTATTTTTACCATGTTTTTAAAATTAATATTTAAATCTTAAATTAATATTGTAAACTTTGTAAAAACAATATTTTTAAAATTGTAAATATTTGAAAAATTAATATAAGTTTGGTGTGAATTTATAATATGAATTTTTAAATTAAGTTTGGTGTGAATTTTTAATTTTTAAAATATGAATTTTTAATTTTATGCATTTCAAATTTTAAAGTTTGGTGTGAATTTTTAATATTAATTTTGAATTTTATATTTAAATTGTGTGAATTTAAAAACAAAAATTTACTTTATCTCATTAAGTTAAAAATATGATTTTTAAAATTCGTCGTAAGTTGAAGACTAGGTCGTTGAACCGAAATTGCTTTACCCGAGGGAGGGACGAGAACTTTTATTATCATTATTTTTTTAAACTTATTAAATTAAAGTATGCCAAAAACATTAAAAAACCCAAAAATCTTAGCTTTTAAAACAATCGCTACAAAAAGACAAATTTTAAAATTTTGTCGAAGGACGGACTAGGACATCGATCCGAAACGACCTCGTCCTAAATAACAAGAGAAACAAAATTTTAAAATTAATTACTTAATTGTTTTAATTAGTATAAGATGTTAAAAAAAAAAAAATAACAAACTCCGCGACTCGCGGAGTTTGAAGGTTTAAACCCCGCGACTCGCGGGAGGACCAAAATACAGAAAAAAATATAAACGCAGAACTGATCAGTCCACACCACAAAAACAGAAAACACTGCGAAAATACTCCGAAAAAATACGCAAAAACACCCCCAAAATCACAATTTTTAACCGTTAATCATCAAATCTTTTACTAAAATCATGTTGAGAAGGATGCTATCAAGGAATTACTCAAGAAAAACGGTAAATTTCTGCACCTAAACACCATTTAATCCGAAAATTAGTGTTCTTGAGCAATTTTTTCCCCAATTTGATTTTGATGCTTTTTAGTGTAATTATGCTTAAATTGTTTATGTATTATGCTTGTATAACCTAGATTGATGCTATTTAACATGATTAGAAGCCTTAAACTTCAAATTTTGAGTAATCTAGGGTTTGTGTTCTTGAGCAAATTTGGGGCTTTTTGATATAAACAGGTTATGGCCGATTTTTGTCATGAATTGTTGTTAAATTAAGTAGTGTAACATGTTTATGTAGGTAAATGATCCAAACTTTGAGCCTAAACATGATTTTGAGAATTAAAGTGGACTTTTTCAAGTCTAAAATTCATGAACTTGATTTTTGAGAGATAATGCCATTTGAAACTTGTTTAATTGCTAGTAATGATTATTTTGACATGTTATTTGAGTTGAATGCTTATGAACTTGGCGAACATTTTCGTATATGCTTATTTGAAAAAGTGTAGATTTGATAAAAATGTGAAAATGAGCTTAAGTTTGATATAAATTGATCATGTCATTCTAATTATTTTGATTGATGATTTTGCTGACACTAATGCATATTTGGATGCACAAAACTTGTGTTTGATGTGTTTTGCAGACTGAAAGGGGTGAATCTTCATCCCAAGCTCGCAATGCTCCTGCTGAAAATGCAGAACAAGAGGAGGTGGATAGCTACTACAAGCAAGATATACCTCATCCAGTCATGACATTTTCTGATATGCACTTGGAAGATTTGCACCCGAACCTGAGATTTGACAGACTTTGGATAGATTATCCAAAATACCAAAGGGGTTTGCATACTCTTCATTCTAAAGTTGTTGAGGTACCTAGGGTCATAGAATGGGGACCATTAGAAGCTGTAGAATTGGCCGGGCCAATTAGGGAATTACTTGCACAGAGGTATGGTAATTCTACTTTTAATGACTGGGTATGTTTATTCACCATACGTAGACCTGTATATAAAGTATGGTGTGAAGAATTGTTGTGTAGTATAGAATTAAATGATCGGGTAGCTAGTTTAACCGATCGATCTTTTATTAGATTTTTGTTAGGAGGTTCGATGCGCCACATGTCTTTACTAGACATGGCTCAGGCTTTACGTATATATACGCCTGAGGAGTTAGCATCTGCCGATTGTAGAGGGTTGATACTAAATGGTAGAAAGATAGATGAAAATTTTGATACACATGGTGTATGGAGTCAAATGACAAGCCATCACCGATTCAAAGGGGGAAATTACTCTTATTTCGATATAGATAGAGCTAAATTAAGAGTGATTCATAGGTTTTTAGCTAATTCGATTACACAAAGAGGTAAGAACAAGGAAAAGGTAAATGAACAGGATTTGTTTTATCATATGTGTATTCGAGACCCACAAAGCGCTGTAAGTATACCTTATTGTGTGGGTTATTATTTATCAGCTATGGTTAGGGGGATGAGACCGCATAGCATAATAGGAGGTGGTATTTTTATTACTTTGATTGCTGAATATCTCGGTGTGGATATAAGTCGGGGGGGATTATTAGTCGAAGAACCAGAACCCCGCGATACAATAGGTTTAAATGTATACCATGGTGCGAAAGTTTTGAAGAGGCGAAATAACGCCGCAGTACAATACCATGGTAGACATCCACAGGTTGAGAGAAACCAACAGCAAGGTAATGTAGGAGGGGGAAATGAAATGCAAGAAATGCAAAGGTTTATAGCTTCACAGGAGTACGAAAATGCTAGACAGAGAGCATTTGAAGATTGGAAAGTTCATCAAAACCAAATTATAGCTCATTGCCAACATATAGGTAGAAACTATATTCCTACTCCAAAACCCATATTCCCTCCCTGGTCTATAGAGATGCAACCACCGTATCCTACGTATAACCCTGCCGAAGCATTTTATAGCACCTATGGTTATGCATGGAACCCCTATTGGTATCAGTATCATCCCTAGTCTACTTAGTTTTATTTATTTTGTAATTTGTAATGTTGATACGTTTAATACTTATGTTAATATTGTAATAGTTTTTATAATTTTCTAACTTTTATTCTTAGATTTTAATAATTTTTGAATGTGGGGTAATATACCAAACTTCAAAAATATGTATATATGTTTGCAGTTTATCTTATGTACACAACAGGGTAAAACAACGCATTTTCAAAGACTGGCATTAAGTTCAGCAAAAACAACTAATTTTGACGACAAGATGCAAAATATATGTGAAATAACAACAAGACGGAATGAACAAATGATGTGCATCATTTATCATTCAGCAAACAAACGCCAATATATTTTGAAACTTTGGTAAAATTTAATCATTTTCACACAAATCACCCTCAATAATTTAAATTGTTACTGATTTCTTGCAAATGAGGGCATTGCAAGATCTTAAGTGTGGGAAGGGGTTAAATTCTTTCGGATTTTAAAATTTTTATCTTAAACACTTGGTTACCATTAGAAATACTAGTAAAGTAGTAGTTGTATTAGAATCTAGTGCTCTCTGATAATAAAGAACAGCCCTAGTCTTATATACTGACTACCCAATTCTAGTAAAATTTTTTAAAATTTTCAATTAAATGAACTCAAAATCATGTTTATACATATTTATGAACGATAAAACTAGGTTTTAACACCGAAATTATTGTTACCTCAGAAAGGACATAAATTGAGAAACAAACCAAAATGTTAAAATTAATTTAAAATGGAATAGAGGACAATAAAAAGGAAAATAAAAGCCAAGCGTGGGAAAATTCTCCAAGTTATTCAAAACATATATCACATATTTTTGTACAAATAACTGAAAATACTTTTGCTTTGGACTAAACTAAAAAGTTTTACCTGATTTACTTTAAGAAAGATGGATCTACACAATGAATCAATTCCATCATTAAAAGGAAGTAAAGTCTTCCGAAAAAGACACACGCTTCTTGATTTAAGTCAGGAAGTTGTCGTCCAGACCAGCTGTAGGTTGACGAAAAATCTAGAAATGTCATCACTAAAGTCAGCAGGAAATCCACGGACCTCAGCATTAAACAGGGTCGCCAAGTGGTCAGATTTATCCTAACCATGAGAAGGATTTATCTCGTAAAATGGGGGGCACCATGCAAATTAGCTGGATAAGACTAATGAATCAGATCCCCAGAAAGGATAATCTCCTTAAAAGATCAAAAATCAGCTTTTAAGCCTGATATTACTCAATCCTTGAGATTGACCTTAAAGATTGAGAATTACAAACTCATGGAATTCAATGATATCTAAACTCGAGCTTGAACGAGAAAATATTTTGATCAAAATTACAAACCGATTTGTTTTCTGAAAACCCTATTTTCAATGCGTTCATTACCATTGAACGTAAAATCCTAGGAATTCACCTGGAATTCATTAGGTCACCTGAACCAAATCGGGTGTCAACCGTAAGAACGGTGGTTGCATAGTGGTCAAAGACAGGACCTTGTGCCAGACCGAAAAATTATAAGGGTGAGCTTTACTATTGCTCCTACCAAGGATAGTAATTGCGTCCGACACGTTATAGACCATAATTAAAAGCATGTCAGGGGACATTGCCTTAACAGTTGCTTGTTCAACGCTTTCCTTTACAACCGGACGGTAGTTTACCGAAAGGTAATATGCGGGACAAGTAAACTGGATGTGTTGCTTTCCAAATACAAGGTTAGCAAGTGGGTGACACAAAACCATAAGTTTTGAGCTAAAATTTTCAAATCTGAAACCCACCAAACCCACAAAAATATTTTGCAAACACCGGTGAAGGGTTATTCCGGAAAACTTATCGAGGGTAAAAACTAGATTTAATTTTCAAAAGATTAAATGTTTTCATAAAGATCCAATTTCCTTAATGGATCTAAATTTTTATAGTCATGTGGGACTGTAAACCATATCGTTACTACCATTGTTTATACCGCCGTATAGAAATCACTGATGTACAAAGTGTGAAGAATAAAGAAGTGATTCTAGTATTTCAAGACGATATTGCTTGAGGACAAGCAATGCTTAAGTGTGGGAATATTTGATAATGCTAAAAACGAACATATATTTCATAGCATTATTCCTCAAGAAAGACAAGCTTTTAGTTGCAATTGTTCTATTTACAAGTGATATTCGTTTAAATAATAAAAGGTGAAGACAAAAGACAGATTCGACGAATTGAAGACACAAACGACCAAAAAGCTCAAAAGTACAAAAGACAATCAAAGAGGTTCCAATTATTGATAAGAAACGTCTCGAAATTACAAGAGTACAAGATTCAAAACGCAAAGTACAAGATATTAAATTGTACGCAAGGACGTTCGAAAATCCGGAACCGGGACCAGAGTCAACTCTCAACGGTCGACGCAACGGACTAAAAATTACAAGTCAACTATGCACATAAATATAATATAATATTTAAATAATTCTTATAATTATTTATATATTATATAAATAAAATAAACCGTCGTCAAGAAAGACTCCAAAATGGAGTGAGCTGTATTTACAAACTCCGCGACTCGCGGAGTTTGAAGGCAAAAAGGGCCGCGAGTCGCGGAGTATACCTGAACTCAATTCCCTATAAAGCCAACCGAATTCTGATCATTTTTCACACTCATATATCCATCTCTCTATCTATATACGTAATATTTATATTTATAATTTATATTTTAATTTTAATTTTAATTATAATTCTAATAATAAGGGTATGTTAGCGAATATTGTAAGGGTGTAAGTCGAAATTCTGTCCGTGTAACGCTACGCTATTTTTAATCATTGTAAGTTATGTTCAACCTTTTTAATTTAATGTCTCGTAGCTAAGTTATTATTATGCTTATTTAATCCAAAGTAATCATGATGTTGGGCTAATTACTAAAATTGGGTAATTGGGCTTTGTACCATAATTGGGGTTTGGACAAAAGAACGACACTTGTGGAAATTAGACTATGGGCTATTAATGGGCTTTATATTTGTTTAACTAAATGATAGTTTGTTAATGTTAATATAAAGATTTACAATTGGGCGTCCCTATAAATTACCATATACACTCGATCGGACAACATGGGCGGGGTATTTATATGTACGAATAATCGTTCATTTAACCGGACACGGGAATGGATTAATAGCCACTAGAATAATTAAAACATGGGTGAAATTATGTACAAGGACACTTGGTATAATTGATAACAAAATATTAAAACCTTGGGTTACACTCAGTCGACATCCTGGTGTAATTATTAAACAAAGTATTAAAATCTTGTTACAGTTTAAGTCCCCAATTAGTTGGAATATTTAACTTCGGGTATAAGGATAATTTGACGAGGATACTCGCACTTTATATTTATGACTGATGGACTGTTATGGACAAAAACCAGACGGACATATTAAATAATCCAGGACAAAGGACAATTAACCCATGGGCATAAAACTAAAATCAACACGTCAAACATCATGATTACGGAAGTTTAAATAAGCATAATTCTTTTATTTCATATTTAATTTCCTTTATTTTATATTTAATTGCACTTCTAATTATCACATTTTTATTGTTATTGTATTTAATTGCACTTTTAATTATCGCACTTTTTAATTATCGCAAGTTTATTTTATCGCACTTTTATTATTCGCAATTTCATTATCGTTATTTACTTTACGCTTTAATTTAAGTCTTGTATTTATTTTTAATATTTTACATTTGGTTTTAAATGCGACTAAAGTTTTAAAATCGACAAACCGGTCATTAAACGGTAAAACCCCCCTTTATAATAATAATATTACTTATATATATATTTGTATTTTTATAAAAGTAAACTAATATAGCGTTAAGCTTTGTTTAAAAAGATTCCCTGTGGAACGAACCGGACTTACTAAAAAACTACACTACTCTACGATTAGGTACACTGCCTATAAGTGTTGTAGCAAGGTTTAAGTATATCCATTCTCTAAATAAATAAATATCTTGTGTAAAATTGTATCATATTTAATAGTATTTTCTTGTAAAATTTAATAGCTATTTTATATACACTCCGCTATCACATCAGATCCTCTTCTTCCATTCTGGGTCATCTACAGACTGTGATTAGACACCCATTTCTATATCATTGGCTGGTGGTGAAGACTCATCATCGGAAGTGATCCGTCTAGTGGAAATAGCAAACATCTCTGCCTGTCCATAAATATCAGTAGGTTGGTCAATTTTGAAGGTAACGGTTTCCCCATGTGATCGCAAGATCAAGGTTTGATTGTACACATCAATGACAGTTCTAGCCGTATTCATGAAAGGTCTCCCTAACACTACTGATGTGTGTAGGTCTTCCTTAATGTCCATTATTACGAAATCCGTAGGATACAAGAATTTGTTGACTTTTACCAAGACGTTCTCAACTATGCCCTTTGGATATCGAATTGTGTGATCGGCAAGTTGGATTGTCATTTTAGTTGGTGACAAGTCTCCTAACTCTAATCTCTTGTAGAGAGAGTAAGGGATTAGGTTGATACTTGCTCCTAAATCTGCTAGCGCATGAATGGTTCCAGATTGGTAGATCGAACATGGGAAAATGAATCGGCCCGTGTCTCCTAGCTTTGGCAGTAGAGAGTTTCTGAGTAATACTGAGCATTCTTCATTCAGTGGAATTTTATTAGAATCTGGTATCCTCTCCTTTGTAGAGAGAAGCCTTGGAATGTATCTCTTCGAGTTGGGAACTTTGGACATGGTGTCCAGGAATCTTCCATCAAGCTTGAAGGAATCAAGCTTGGATGGTTCCTCCTGTAGCCTTCGAGGATAGGGTACACGAACTGGAGTTGCAGGGGTCAGCTTCTGAGTATATGTCGATATATTCTTGAGCCTAGCTGAACTTCTCTGTGGTTCTTCCTCTGGGATTACGGAATCCATTTGCTTAGCTTCCTCTATGTGGGGATTTTGGATAGTATTACTGGGTAACCTTCCCTGTGGTCGGTTTTCAAGGCGTTGTGATAACTGTCCGAGCTGCGTCTCTAGACTTTTGAGTAGAGCCAATTGATTTCTCATTAGTATCTCCGTCTGGTCTTGTCTGGATGCAGTTCTCTGATTTAGCTATTGTTGTCCTTGAATGAACTGAGTCAACTGATCATCAGCTCCGAGAGTAGGGTTGGTTACTTTTGTAATCTAGGTGGTTGGGGAATTTTCTTTGACTGGTGGACCAGTGAGTGGAAGTGGATAGCGATAGCAAAAAGGCTAATTGAGATTGTTGGGCTGGATAAGGTGGGTAGCGATAGCGAAAAGTCTGGTTGCTTCGTTGAAATTGATTAACCCTAGGTTGTTGATTGAATTCGGGATTTGGTTGATGAGCTAGGTAATGAACGTAACAGACTGAACCATCTAGGTGTTCGTACTCAACTTGATATTCTTCAGTGGGTTGCTGGTTAGTACAATTAACATAGGCTTGAGCCTGGTTGACCAGCTGCGGCTGCGTCATCAATTCTCCAAGTTGTTTAGCGAGAGATTCCATCTTATCCATGAGTGATTTGATGGCCTCCGTTTGGTTGTTAAGTGCATAGAGTGGGGCAGATGATGAAGTTGTTTCACCACTGTTCCAGTCATGATGATGCATTGTCATGTTCTCAAGCAATTCCCATGCTTCGTCTGCGTTTTGTTTCATTAGATTTCCTTGAGCTGCTGCATCGATCGTCGTCCTATGATTTACCGCAAGACCATTGTAGAAGGTACAGATTTGAGCTGACCGTTCTAGCTGGTGATTAGGACACTTCTTCAGCAGGGTTTTGAATCGTTCCCATGCAGTTTAAAGAGATTCATCATAACTTTGTTTGAAGTTAATGATGTCATTCTTTAGTTTGGTTTGTTTAGAAGGAGGGAAATATTTGGTTAGGAACTTAGTAGCCATCTCTGTCCATGACGTGATGGAATCCTTTTCAAGTCCTTCGAACCATGTTTGAGCATGATGAGTGAGAGAATAGGGAAACAAGTATAGCCGGACTATATCTTGTCCTATCCGTGGCTGTTTCTAGGAGTTCGGAAGAGATATAAATTTATCAAGGTGAGAATTAGGATCATCATTCGGTAATTCATGAAACTGACAGCTATTTTGGATGAGCTGGATGATGTGATGTTTTAACTCGAACGAGTGTCCTTGAATCTCTAGAAATCTGATTGGTCATCCTCGACCTTCAAATGAGGGTTTGGTATTTTCTGCTAAAGTAACGCGTAACGCCATTTGATTTATTATCCGTGCTTCCTTGCGTGCTTTAGAGATTATTGCGTCCGGATCAGGTACGAATAACAACGGCCCTGGTCTAGATCGGGTTTTGGTCATACACTGGGTATGCCTTTTTGTTTTTAATTTTAAGAAGATGAAGTAAATTTCTAAGGTAATCTAAGGTAATTCTAGTGTAATCTAAGGTAAACTTAATCTAAGGTTGTCTAATTTAAAGCAATCTAATTTAGTCTAAGATAAGCTAACTATCCTAAGGTTAGATATGTTTTTGGTTCTGGCTACTGATTCCCTGGTATTTCGATAACAGAGCTTCGCATGAACTATTCAACAAACCAAGTGGCCAGGCCTACTACGGAGTGGCAGGATCCTTTTGGTCCCAATATAATTGGAGACTGTTCGGAAAATCCAACAACCAAGTTCGTGTATAATTGTCTTTCTTAGACACCACTAAATGCTTGTGAATAAGTTTGATAGAGAGCAGTATTATCTGATACCAAGTCCCCGGCAGCGACGCCAAAAACTAGCTTCCCTCTTGATATGGCCGAAACGGACGGTTTTATTTGTGCGGTGTCGTTAGGTCGCAACACGTCAGAATCAGCTACCAAGAAGGGGTACTGTTTTAAATTTATATTTAGCGGGGCCTAAATTGTACTACTCCTTATTATAAGTAAGGGAAGTATGACCTAGAGTTGTATTTTTAAGATATCAGTAGAATCGAACCTATATTTAAAGCTTAAGATAGTTATAAAGGAGTGGTGGTTACCTAATTTTGGATTTTTCTAGTTTATAGGACAGATAAAGCAAATGCAATAAAATTCGTAATTTAGATAAGGTTAAAACAAGTGCATACTATGATTTCATCAGTTATTCTGGTGAGATTATGGAATGCTGGCTCATGAATAGACAGAGGCCTTGTATTCATTACACTGGTCCTAAACGCCCCTGTCGTAAGACATGTCACTGGGTAATGCGATAGGCTTGAAGATTCTGAATAGACAGTAACGTCCCTTACCCCCGACGCCCGTGCAGTCTGACTACAGGCATACACGTTCAGACGGCTCATCCAATTGAGCGACTCGGTTGGGTGACGTATTAACATTCCACAAAGGTCTAAACTTTCTTAAGCATAATAGAATACATGGTTTACCATATCCGATAGACGTGATGTGTTTCAATACTTTCATTAATGATTGGTTTTAAAAGATAGTTAGACCCTTAAAAAGAGTTCAACCATAAAGAAAACCATGGCCAAGTCAGGTTGACTTGCATGAACACGTTCGGTTATCCTAACGTGTAGTGACCCGAACTTTTCCATGTTTATATATATTAAATGAAATTGATATTTACATGATTAAGTGTTTCCAACATGTTAAGCAATCAAACTTGTTAAGACATGATTAATTGAAATAGGTTTCATATAGACAATTGACCACCCAAATTGACCGGCGATTCACGAACGTTACAAATTCGTAAAAACTACATAATGATATATATATATATATATATATATATATATATATATATATATATATATATATATATATATATATATATATATATATATATATATATATATATATATATAGTTAACATGATATTATGATAAGTATGTACCTCATTAAGTATTTTAACAATGAGTTATATACATAAAAATGAGACTATTAAATTAAGAAACTCGAAACGATATATATAACGATTATCGTTATAACAATGTCTTACTAAATACATATGAATCATATTATGATATTGTTACACTATGTTTAAATATGATAATTGATAAGTAAACATATCATTAAGTATATTAACAATGAACTACATATGTAAAAACAAGACTACTAACTTAAGGGTTTCGAAACGAGACATATATGTAACGATTATCGTTGTAACAACATTTATATATATATATATGTATATATATATATATATGTATATATATATATATATATATATATATATATATATATATATATATATTTAACAAGATCGTTAACTTAAAGGTTTCAAAACAACACTTACATGTAACGACTAACGATGACTTAACGACTTAGTTAAAATGTATATACATGTAGTGTTTTAGTATGTATTCATACACTTTTTAAAGACTTCAAGACACTTATCAAAGTACTTCTACTTAACAAAAATGCTTACAATTACATCCTCATTCATTTTTCATCAACAATTCTACTCGTATGCACTCGTATTTGTACTCGTACAATACACAGCTTCTAAATGTATTTACTATTGGTATATACACTCCAATGATCAGCTCTTAGCAGCCCATGTGAGTCATCTAACCATGTGGGAACCATCATTTAACATCTAGCATAAAATATCTCACAAAATTACAAACTAATGGAGCCTATATGGAAGCACCAAATTCACGTGAACTTGCATACTCACAAACACATTCACTTTGCAATTTTCTTGAATCAAATTACTCTCTCTCAAGTGTTCTTCCATTGTTCTAAGTGTTCTTCATCATCTTTATCAAAATCTAGCTCAATCTAGTTCATAAATCCATACATAAACCAAGTTATAAAATAACTACTCAAGAACACACCAACAACACTTCCAAGTTTGCTAGCTCACTTCCAATCTTGCAAATTCACTTTGAGTGATCATCCAACCTCAAGAAATCTTTCTTATTTACAGTAAGATATCTTTCTAATACAAGGTAATACTCATATTCAAACTTTGATTCAATTTCTATAACTTTAACAATCTTATTTCGAGTGGAAATCTTACTTGAACTTGTTTTCATGTCATGATTCTACTTCAAGAACTTTCAAGACATCCAAGGATCCTTTGAAGCTAGATCTATTTTTCTCATTTCCTGTAGGTTTATCAACAAAACTTGAGGTAGTAATGATGTTGATAACATCATTCGATTCATATATATAAAACTACCTTATTCGAAGGTTTAAATTTGTAATCACTAGAACATAGTTTAGTTAATTCTAAACTTGTTCGCAAAAAAAATTTAATCCTTCTAAATTGACTTTTAAAATCAACTAGACACATGTTATATATCTATATGATATGCTAACTTAATGATTTAAAACCTGAAAACACGAAAAACACCGTAAAACCGGATATACGCCGTCGTAGTAACACCGCGGGCTGTTTTGGGTTAGTTAATTAAAAACTATGATAAACTTTGATTTAAAAGTTTTTCTTCTGGGAAAATGATTTTTCTTATGAACATGAAACTATATCCAAAAATCATGGTTAAACTCAAAGTGGAAGTATGTTTTCCAAAATGGTCATCTAGACGTCGTTCTTTCGACTGAAATGACTACCTTTACAAAAATGACTTGTAACTTGTATTTACGACTATAAACTTATAATTTTTATATTTAGATTCATAAACTTAAGTTCATTATGAAACCATAGCAACTTGAATCACTCAAAACAGATTTAAAACGAAGATGTTATGGGTAAAACAAGATCGGATAATTTTGCTTATTGTTGCTACGTGAAAATTGATAACAAATCTATATTAATCATATCCTAGCTAACTCATATTGTATTATACATGCATTCTAATATATTATGTAATCTATACCATAGACACGTATGCAAATGTTTTGACATATCATATCGACCCATGTATATATATTATTTGGAATAACCATAGACACTCTATATGCAGTAATATTTGAGTTAGCTATACAGGGTTGAGGTTAATTCCAAAAATATATATACTTTGAGTTGTGATCTAGCCTGATACGTGTATATACTGGGTCGTGGATTGATTCAAGATAATATATATCGATTTATTTCTGTACATCTAACTGTGGACAACTAGTTGTAGGTTACTAACGAGGACAGCTGACTTAATAAACTTAAAACATTAAAATGTATTAAAAATGTTGTAAATATATTTTGAACATACTTTGATATATATGTACGTATTTGTTATAGGTTCTTGAATCGACCAGTGGCCAAGTCTTACTTCCCGACGAAGTAAAAATCTGTGAAAGTGAGTTATAGTCCCACTTTTAAAATCTAATATTTTTGGGATGAGAATACATGCAGCTTTATAAATGTTTTACAAAATAGACACAAGTACATGAAACTACTTTCTATGGTTGAATGATCGAAGCCGAATATGCCCCTTTTTACTTGGTAACCTAAGAAATAGTAAACCAGTCTACTAATTGACGCGAATCCTAAAGATAGATCTATTGGGCCCAATAAACCCCATCCGTTGTAGTGGATGCTTTAGTACTTCGAGCTTTATATCATGTCTGATGGATGTCCCGGAATGATGGAGATATTCTTATATGCATCTTGTTAATGTCGGTTACCAGGTGTTCACCATATGAATGATTTTTATCTCTATGTATGGGATGTATATTGAAATATGAAATCTTGTGGTCTATTATTACGATTTGATAAATACATAGGTTAAACCTATAACTCACCAACTTTTTTGTTGACGTTTAAAGCATGTTTATTCTCAGGTGATTATTAAGAGCTTCCGCTGTTGCATGCTAATATATGGACAAGATTTGGTGTCAGCATGCTTGTATAATATTGTTTAAAACTGTATTCGAGATTTACTTTGTTGTAACAGATTAATATTGTAAACCAATATGTATTGGTAGTGTGTAAGTGTGATATTTTTAGATTATCATTTCTGGATAATCTATGTGGTGTCTTTTTAACCTTGTCGATAAAATAAAGGTTACGTTTTGTTTTAAAAACGAATGCAGTCTTTGAAAAATGTCTCATATAGAGGTCAAAACCTCGCAACGAAATCAATTAATATGGAACGTTTATAATCAATATGAATGGGACATTTCAGTTGGTATCCGAGCGTTGGTCTTACAAAACCAGAAATTTACATTAGTGTGTCTTATCGAGTTTGTTAGGATACATTAGTGAGTCTAGACTTCGACCGTGTTTTCTTTAAAAACGATTGCTTAACACTTTTGTTGGAAACTATATATTATTAACATGTAAATATTATGTGATATATTAATCTCTTAATGTGTTTGATATTGTGTGATAGATGTCTACCACTAGTACAAATCCCATTGACTCACCTAATAATAATGAAGAGTCGAATATAATTTGGGAAGATTCACAAATTCTCGAAGAAGAACCGGAAGAGGAGGAACTGGAAGAAGAGGAACAGGAACAGGAGGAACCGGAGGATGAAGAACCAAAAGAAGAAGAGGTTCCAGCGGAAGAAATATTGATACCTACAGTAAATCGATTAAATAAAATAAAATCCTCAACCAACGGACCAAAGTCAATAATGGTCAATGGTGTTTCCACCAAGGAAGCAAAATATTGGGAAGATTACCAATTTTTCAATGAATCGGATCCCGATGAGGATTCCGATGATGTTATAGAAATTACCTCGACCCAATTTAACAAAAAGAAAATAATAAGGGAAAAGGTATAAAAATAGAGAAAGCTGATTCCAACCCCGATGAACTTTATATGTATCGACAACATTCGTATTTCCTAAATTGTAACAATAACCCGGGAACCTCTAAACCACCAGGTTTTTCTAAACCATTGTGGAAAACGAAGGCTCGTATTAGAGGAACACCATATATCCCTAGAAAATTTGGAAAATGAACCAAGTCCGAAGAAGAAGAAACCAGTGATTCAGATTAGAGGGTTGTAATCATGTTGTGTATTATATGTATTGTAGTGTGCTTGTACTTTTATGTCTATGTAAAAATTGCTTGTATTGTTTGTTAATTATATTTTATGAATCTAATCCTTGTCTATTTTACAGTATAAAAACAAAATGGACGTTAAGGGTAGACAACCGAATATTTTAGAAGACCTACCAGAGGATATGATTGAGGAAATCTTGTCTAGAGTCGGTCAGAATTCATCAGCACATTTAGTTATGGCAAAATTAACTTGTCAAACACTTGAAAGACTTTCCAGAAATGCCTTAGTTTATAAAAGGCTTTCCTTTGATAGGTGGGGTATATCACATTGGGGAGACCGTAAGTTATGCCGTGTTTTCTTTAAAGCATTAAATGCGTGGAACCCAAATGCAATTTTACGCTACTGGTTAAGAACCTATTTTGACTCAACATATCCCAACATAGGATTTCTTGAGTTAGAAAGAGCTTCTAACATGCAACATAAAGAAGCATGTTATACTTACAGGTTAGTGATGTTTGCTTCTTACCAAAGTGAGAAAAAGAATATCGGATTACAACTTTTAAATAAAACCTTCCCACAAGTGACGGATTCAGTAGTTGGGGTGAGAAACAAGGTTTTTAGATTATTACGGGGCTGTTGGACATTACGAAATCCTCGTCCTTTTGACGACATCACAACATGCTGCCTAGCCAATGGTCATAATGGTTACTTTCCACAAGACCAAGGATGAGAAGTCGTCTTAGTAAAACCAGAATGCATGACTTGTTTATGGACTTATGAATTACGTGTCTTTATTTCTTTTGCTGAACAACTTGCGTATTAACTAGAATTGCCTTTATAGCTACCGAGTAGCAATGTTATTATGTGCTATATTTCATCCTATATGTATAATAGCGGTATTGTAAGTTTGTAAAATATTGTATAAAGTTTGAACGCGAAATATTATTGTAATAAGTTTTTCATATAGAATCGTAGCAGTTGAATTGTATAATAGCTGCTAAGTATGAACTTAACGGGTAGGTACTACCCGAATTAAAACTATAAAATGCTAATATGAAGAAAAAGCTTTTATAAATAAGTTCATATTATGCTACGAAATACTATTGACTACTCTTAAATTCTATATGATTAACTCAATTCTTTTGGCTATTTTTGAAAGAAATGGCACCGACGACTCATCAGAACTTGAACATGAGTGAGGAAGACTTCCGTGTTTTCCTTGCTGTGAACATAGCCGCAGTGCAGGCCGCAATGCAAAATAACAATAATAACCCTGGTTCTAGCAGTGGAACAAATTCCACAAGAAATCGTGTAGGATATTCCTACAAAGAATTCACTGCCTGCAAACCTTTGGAATTTGATGGAACCGAGGGTCCAATCGGATTGAAACGGTGGACCGAGAAGGTTGAATCGGTGTTTGCTATAAGTAAATGTACTGAAGAAGAAAAAGTAAAGTACGCTACGCATACCTTCACAGGTACGACGTTAACATGGTGGAATACCTATCTCGAGCAGGTAGGACAAGATGCTGCTTACGCACTACCGTGGTCAGCGTTCAAGCAATTGATAAACGAGCAGTATCGTCCCAGAAACGAGGTCAATAAGCTCAAGGTAGAGCTTAGAGGATTACGAACGCAAGGTTTTGATATCACCATACACGAATGACGATTCACAGAATTGTGCCTATTGTGTCCCAGAACGTTCGAAGACGAAGAAGAGAAGATCGACGCATTTGTAAAAGGGTTACCGGAAAGGATTCAAGAAGATGTGAGTTTACACGAGCCCGCCTCCATACAAAAGGCAAGTCTAATGGCTCACAAATTAGTGAACCAGATCGAAGGAAGGATTAAAGAGCAGGCGACCGAAGAGGCTAACATGAAACAAGTCAAGAGAAAGTGGGAAGAAACCAATGACAAGAGTCACCAATACAACAACAACAATCACAATTACAACCACAATCGCAATAACTATCCCAATAACCGCAACATCAATCGCAACAACAACTTCAACAAACGTCTCAACAACAACTAAAATAACCGTCTCAACAACAATAACAACAGCAACAACAATAGCAACAACAACAGCAATAATAACAATCCCAATAACAACCTCAATGACAACAATGGCAACAAAAACCAAAAACAACCATGCCAAAGATGTGAAGAGAATCACCCGGGATTTTGCACGACATTTTGCAACAGGTGTAAAAGAAATGGTCATAGCACGAAGAAGTGCGAAATCTACGGACCAATGCATAACAGAACTAAAAGAACAAATAATGTCGGAACAAATAACACCGCCATAGTTTGTTTTGGATATGGAAAATCGGGCCACTTTAGTAGAAATTGCCCGAATTAGGGGAATACTAATGGGCAGGGCCGCGGAAGAGTTTTCAATATTAATACGCAGAAGCGCAGGAAGTCCTGGAGCTTGTTACGGGTACGTTTCTCATTGACAATAAATCTGCTTATGTTTTATTTGATTTGGGTGCGGATAGAAGCTATATGCGTAGAGATTTTGGTGCTAAACTAATTTTCTCACCGACGCCCTTGGATAATAAATTTTTACTCGAATTAGCAAACGGTAAATTAATTACAGCAGATAATATATGTCGGAATTGAGAAATTAAACTGGTTAGCGAAACATTTAAGATTGACTTGATACCAGTAGAGTTAGGGAGTTTTGATGTGATAATCGGTATGGAATGGTTGAAAGAAGTGAAAGCAGAGATCGTTTGTTACAAAAATACAATTCGCATTATACGAGAAAAAGAAAAACCGTTAATGGTGTACGGAGAAAAGAGCAACGCGAAGTTAAATCTTATTAGTAACCTGAAGGCACAAAAACTAATAAGAAAAGGTTGCTATGCTGTGCTAGCACACGTCGAGAAAGTCAATTCTGAAGAAAAGAACATCAATGATGTTCCCGTCGCAAAAGAATTTCCCGATGTATTTCTGAAAGAATTACTGGGACTACCTCCACACCCATCCGTTGAATTTCAAATAGACCTTGTACCGGGAGCTGCACCAATAGCTCGTGCTCCATACAGACTCGCACCCAGCCAAATGAAAGAACTTCAGAGCTAATTACAAGAACTTTTAGAGCGTGGTTTCATTCGACCAAGCACATTAACGTGGGGAGCTCCTGTTTTGTTTGTCAAGAAGAAGGATGGTACATTTAGGTTTTGTATCGACTACCGAGAGTTGAACAAACTTACCATCAAGAACCATTACCCATTACCGAGAATCGACGACTTATTTGATCAACTACAAGGCTCGTCAGTTTATTCGAAGATCGATTTACATTCTGGATATCACCAAATACGGGTGAAGGAGGATAACATTCCGAAGACTGCTTTTAGGATGCGTTACGGTCATTACGAGTTTATGGTTATGCCGTTTGGATTGACTAACACACCAGCTGTGTTCATGGACCTCATGAACCGAGTGTGTGGGCCATATCTTAATAAGTTTGTCATTGTTTTCATCGATGACATACTTATTTACTTGAAGAATGATCAAGAGCACGAAGAACATTTGAGAAAAGTTCTAGAGTTGCTGAGAAAAGAAAAACTGTACGCTAAGTTTTCAAAGTGTGCATTTTGGTTGGAAGAAGTTCAATTCCTCGGTCACATAGTGAACAAAGAAGGTATTCAGGTGGATCCAGCAAAGATTGAAACCGTTGAAAAATGGGAAACCCCGAAAACTCCGAAGCATATACTCCAATTTTTAGGACTAGCTGGTTACTACAGAAGGTTCATCCAAGATTTTTCCAGAATAGCAAAACCCTTGACTGCATTAACGCATAAAGGGAGAAAATTTGAATGGAAGGATGAACAAGAGAAAGCGTTTCAATTGTTAAAGAAAAAGTTAACTACGATACCTATATTGTCATTACCTGAAGGGAATGATGATTTTGTGATATATTGTGACGCTTCAAAGCAAGGTCTCGGTTGTGTATTAATGCAACGAACGAAGGTAATTGCTTATGCGTCTAGACAATTGAAGATTCACGAGCAGAATTATACGAAGCATGATTTGGAATTAGGCGCAGTTGTTTTTGCATTAAAGACTTGGAGACACTACTTATATGGGGTCAAAAGTATTATATATACCGAACACAAAAGTCTTCAACACATATTTAATCAGAAACAACTGAACATGAGGCAGCGCAGGTGGATTGAATTGTTGAATGATTACAACTTTGAGATTCGTTACCACCCGGGGAAGGCAAATGTGGTAGCCGATGCCTTGAGCAGAAAGGACAGAGAACCCATTCGAGTAAAAGCTATGAATATAATGATTCACAATAACCTTACTACTCAAATAAAGGAGGCGCAACAAGGAGTTTTAAAAGAGGGAAATTTAAAGGATGAAATACCCAAAGGATCGGAGAAGCATCTTAATATTCGGGAAGGCGGAACCCGGTATAGGGCTGAAAGAATTTGGGTACCAAAATTTGGAGATATAAGAGAAATGGTACTTAGAGAAGCTCATAAAACCAGATACTCAATACATCCTGGAACGGGGAAGATGTAAGAGGATCTCAAGAAACATTTTTGGTGGCCGGGTATGAAAGCCAATGTTGCTAAATACGTAGGATAATGTTTGACGTGTTCTAAGGTCAAAGCGGAGCATCAGAAACCATCAGGTCTACTTCAACAACCAGAAATCTCGAAATGGAAATGGAAAAACATTACCATGGATTTCATCACTAAATTGCTAAGGACTGCAAGTGGTTTTGATACTATTTGGGTAATCGTTGATCGTCTCACCAAATCAGCACACTTCCTGCCAATAAGAGAAGATGAAAAGATGGAGAAGTTAGCACGATTATATTTGAAGGAAGTCGTCTCCAGACATGGAATACCAATCTTTATTATCTCTGATAGGGATGACAGATTTATTTCAAGATTCTGGCAGACATTAGAGCAAGCATTAGGAACTCGTCTAGACATGAGTACTGCTTCTCATCCACAAACTGATGGGCAGAGTGAAAGGACGATACAAACGCTTGAAGACATGCTACGAGCATGTGTTATTGATTTTGAACATAGTTGGGATCGACACCTTCCGTTAGCAGAAGTTTTCTGCAACAATAGCTACCATTCAAGCATTGAGATGGCGCCGTTTGAAGCACTCTATGGTAGAAAGTGCAGGTCTCTGATTTGTTGGAGTGAAGTGGGGGATAGACAGATTACGGGCCCGGAGATAATATAAGAAACTACGAGAAGATCATCCAAATTCAACAACGGTTGAAAACCGACCAAAGTCGACAAAAGAGCTACGCTGACATTAAAAGAAAAGATATAGAATTCGAAATTGGATAGATGGTCATGCTTAAAGTTGCACCTTGGAAAGGTGTTGTTCAATTTGGTAAACGAGGGAAATTAAATCCAAGGTATATTGGACTATTCAAGATTATTGATCGTGTCGGACCAGTAGCTTACCGACTTGAGTTACCTCAACAACTCGCGGCTGTACATAACACTTTCCACGTCTCGAATTTGAAGAAATGTTTTGCTAAAGAAGATCTCACTATTCCGTTAGATGAAATCCAAATCAACGAAAAACTTTAATTCATCGAAGAACCCGTCGAAATAATGGATCGTGAGGTTAAAAGACTTAAGCAAAACAAGATACCAATTGTTAAGGTTCGATGGAATGCTCGTAGAGGACCTGAGTTCACTTGGGAACGAGAAGATCAGATGAAGAAGAAAGACCCACACCTATTTCCAGAAGATACGTCAACACCTCCAACTGCTTAAAATTTCGGGACGAAATTTATTTAACGGGTAGGTACTGTAGTGACCCGAACTTTTCCATGTTTATATATATTAAATGAAATTTATATTTTCATGATTAAGTGTTTCCAACATGTTAAACAATCAAACTTGTTAAGACGTGATTAATTGAAATAGTTTCATATCGACAATTGACCACCCAAATTGACCGGCGATTCACGAACGTTACAAATTATTAAAACTACATAATGATATATATATATATATATATATATATATATATATATATATATATATATATATATCCATATATATATATATCATTAACATGATATTATGATAAGTATGTACCTCATTAAGTATTTTAACAATGAGTTATATACATAAAAATGAGACTATTAAATTAAGAAACTCGAAACGATATATATAACGATTATCGTTATAACAACGTCTTACTAAATACATATGAATCATATTATGATATTGTTACACTATGTTTAAATATGATAATTGATAAGTAAACATATCATTAAGTATATTAACAATGAACTACATATGTAAAAACAAGACTACTAACTTAAGGGTTTCAAAATGAGACATATATGTAACGATTATCGTTGTAACGACATTTAAATGTATATATATCATATTAAGATATATTAATACATCATATTATCCTGATAATATAATAATTTAACATCTCATTTGATATAATAAACAATGGGTTAACAACATTTAACAAGATCATTAACTTAAAGGTTTCAAAATAACACTTACATGTAACGACTAACGATGACTTAACGACTCAGTTAAAATGTATATACATGTAATGTTTTAGTATGTATTCATACACTTTTGAAAGACTTCAAGACACTTATCAAAGTATTTCTACTTAACAAAAATGCTTACAATTACATCCTCATTCATTTTTCATCAAAAATTCTACTCGTATGCACTCGTATTTGTACTCGTACAATACACAGCTTCTAAATATATTTACTATTAGTATATACACTCCAATGATCAGCTCTTAGCAGCCCATGTGAGTCACCTAACCATGTGGGAACCATCATTTAACATTTAGCATGAAATATCTCAAAAAATTACAAACTAATGGAGCCTATATGGAAGCACCAAATTCACGTGAACTTGCATACTCACAAACACATTCACTTTACAATTTTCTTGAATCAAATTTATTGATGCATGTTCTGTAAGTCCCTAGACATCTTGCCTATGTTTGTGATTAGTACTTCAGTATATGGGATACCATGATAGCTCGTTATTATCCTATCTGTGTTTGTATGTGGTTACAGGTACTGCAGGAACGTGATACAGATGTTTGACTATGTTAGACTTAGTTAGACGTACGAATGAAGCATCACTCGTATGGCTGACAGGCTCATACGCACGGTTGATGCTGAGCTAATTCATAATTATAACCTGAATGAGAAGACACGAGTGAGTGATCACCCGTACGGCTGATGAAGCCAACTCGTACGTGTGATGGATGACTCGTACAGGTGAGTCAACAGCAGGGGTATATAAAGTCTCATGTTCTTCATTTTAGGTTAAGCCTCTCTCACACACAATCACTCAGATCTGGTTCACCTGATCCAATTCTCTCTCAACCCAAATCACTCCTGTTAGTGAATAATAGCTCTAGGCATTAATCTAATCACAATCCTTGTTGTGGTTTGACTAATTGAATCCCAAAAAGCTACCCATATTCACTTTGATTGGTTTGATTCACTAATTTCGCCTTTGTGTAAATTAAACCTGTTGATCTCGAAATTCCTAGTCATGTTTCATCATTGGTATCAGAGGGAGGTTGTGATTTCAACATCATCAAGTGATTTTTGGTGATTAATAGGGTTTATTATTTGGGTTTTTGAGATAAAAGTGATTTTAATTAAGAAGGAATCATTTTTACGTGTGTAATTGTAATTAGAGAGTGTGTTTATGTTTGTTTAGTGCTAATCCAGCTTTTAAACGAAGAAATTGAGGTTTAACATCAATTTTTAGGGTTTTTGGGTGATTTGAGCTGAACAGAAGTTCACACGAGTGGGTCAAAATTTTTGATCACACGCACAGTTAACCACACGATTGATCATCACTCGTGAACTCACACGCATGGGTTAGCATAACCTTTTGAGGTTAAGTGACTACAGTCTGATCACACGAGTGATCAAACGGTTGATTGTGACATGTACGAGTAATCACAAGGGTGATTGTCACTCGCACGGTTGTTACTTGTGTTCAGTTTTGTTGGTTAAGTAGTAACACGTATGCTTGAGTCTGTGACACGTATGGTTGATACGTTCACACGTACGATTGATAACCTGAACCGCACGGTTTACCCTTTGGTAAAATTTTCAAGATGTTTAATTCAAATGATTACGCGTTGGCCGCACCGTTAGTTCAGAGCATTACGAATATGACTCAATGATTACTCCTTGCTGAGAGTGAATCAGGAAGTGGTACGAAATGTCCAAGGTTAATGAATATGGATAATTATTCTACTTGGAAGTCGAGGTTTAAGATTTGGTCTGATGGACAGGACACGAAGCTTTGGAAGTACATTGAAACCGAATTTCAATGGCCACATTTACCAGTTACGAATGAGTTGTATACATTACACAACATGCCTTCTGAAGAACGTGAGGAGTATAACTTGGAGAAAAAGATGTACTGTAATTTGACGAGTGCTCTTGATGGTCCGATTTTCCATCAATTTCTGTGTCATGATAATTCATTCAAGATATGGGAAGCACTTCATACTTTCAATGGAGGAAATTCATCTTACAGAACTAGAAAAGGTTTAGAGTTGAAAGCTGAATTTGATCATTTTCACTGGCAAGTTGGAGAGTCTATTACAGAATTGGTTGAAAGATTTCGTCATTTGCTAGCTGAAATACATAAGCATGATGTAACTATTGAAGAGAATGAAAAAGTGACATGTCTAGCTGGAGCATTACCGTTAGAATGGAATGGTTTTGTATTAACTATGAAAACTAGTGGAGAATTAGCTACTGCTAAAGTGAACTCGTTTATCACAAGACTTCAGGAAGAAGAACTAGAGTTGGTAAACAAAGTCAAGAGGTCTAAACAAGTTCAAGACACCAAAATGTACTGTCCAAATGGTTACACACCGCCTAAGTCAGCTCATGCACCATTTCAAACAGCTTTTGCTACGAACAATCAGAATATGTATGGTTTGAATGTTAGCAGTGCACCTACTTAGCAAACTTCATATCCACCACAAGTTTCACCATGTTCACTCAACAATCAATCACAGCCTACTTCAAAAACTATTATCTACACCGACTGCATCAGATGTTCTTTCTGCACTTAAGATTGAAAACATGAGGAAAGCCGGGAAAGAAAAGATTAGTGAAGATATTGCTTTGCTGTCAAGCCTTGTTAATTATTATGATAGTTATCTTGATGGTCGCGTAGGTAATATTCATCTAACAACTGAAGATTTTCATCAACTTGATAAGAACGAAGCCGAGAAGATGGATATTATGTGGGGTATGAAAAATCTTGTGAGACGTGCTAGAGATTATGAAGAGCGAACTGGGAAACCGATCAGTCTAACCAAAGATACAAAACTGAGTTTTGATATGAATACTGTTACTTGCTTCAACTGTGGAGAATTAGGTCATTTTTCAAGGCAGTGTACAAAACAAAAGAAGCAGGGTAATTGTAATCCGTTCAAGAATCAGAATTATACTTCTCAGAGTCATTCAACTAAATGTGAGATCTACATTACTGATAAAGTAAATGAAGCTGATGTAGCTGAAAGTCCGAACAAAGCTTTGGATGTTATTCACTGAGACGATGATGATTGGTCTATGAAGTTAAATGTGGAAGACCAACAACCTCAAGCCAACATGGCAAAGATCACCGAAGTAGAAGAAGACTGTGTCACTAGTCAAAACATAATTGAGAAGCTGACTGCTCGTGCTAAAAGAGCTAAAGAATTATCAAGAACCATTCTAAGAGAGAAGGTTCAGAAGCAAGTTGAGAGAAAATTCAAAAAGGCACGTGATTCGGTTCCTCGTACACCTGAATCTGGAAGTGTTTCACCGACATCATCAGAGGACTACTACTTCAACAGTTGGAAGGATAAGTATGGTGATACCTCAGTGTTTGAAGACAGTCTAGAAGCAGATCATAGTGAAGAAACATTGGTTGGTGCTGATAAGGAATTAGACGAATGGGGTAGAATGATTGCTGTTGAATTGGAGATGTTAGTTCTTTTGGGTGAAGGTTCAGATCTCGAGAGTGTAAATTCAGATGTTGATGATTCAGACAAGACGTCAGAATAAGAGGTTGAAGATAAAGCTAATCATACTGGGATAGATCAAACTGATTTTGAAGCATTGAATAAGCAAGCAGTAGACTTATTGAAGATGTGCTTATCAGCTAGTGATCTTGAAAAGGTTTCCGGTTTGACAAAAGCTAAGGATATCTGGGATAGACTTGAAGAGATTCATTTGGGTAAAGATGCTGATACATCAGAGTTTCTTACAGACTCGTCAGAATTAGAAGATGAGCTCGATGATGGGAAGAAGACAGATTTCTTTGCATTTATGGCTGAGACTTCCTCATCAAATAATGCTCAACAGGTATCTTCTGATCCATCTTTTGATACACCCATTGAATGTGTTAAATGTGCTGAATCTAAGGTAACAATAGATAATTTAACTAAGGAATATGCGGAGATGAAAGAAAAATGGCATGCTGACCATGTGACCACTAAGGTTGAAAATGAGTTGAAAGAGCAAATCAAAGTTTATAAAAAATAACTTCACGATCTTAAATGTTATAACTTTGATATAAATCAAGCTTTAGTTAAACGTGTTGACATAATAAATGAATTGAAGAAAGAAAATGTATGTGTTAGAGCTGCTTTAGAAGCTATGTCAATTAAGATGAAATGTTGGGCAAGTGCATCACAATGGAATGCATTAATGGTGGAATTAAATGACACCAAGGGAAAGGGTATTGGATTAAAAGCCGTAGCTCCACCGTTTCAGAACAAATTTGTTAATGCAAATGTTGTTGATGGACGACCAGATCCACCTAGTTATGAGGACTATGTTGAGAAGAACAAAAAGTGTAGCTCAACTGAGAATGCACCTTCTGATGATACCACTGAAGGATCTTTAGATCATGAGGAAGATAAGAAAACTGGTCTAGGAGATAAGTCGTAGAAAAGAAAGGTGATAACACCTGATGAGCCAATTCGGATTATGAAAAATCCAAAGTTTGTTAATAGAGTGGTTCCACCAGTTACACCTAAACCTGTAACTAAACCTGTTCCTAGAAAGAGTTCAAACGATTCTCCCGTGTTTGCAAAAACACAAGATCCCTCTTCCTCTAACTCTAATAATCAATATCAATCTAGAGGATATAGAGAATTTTGACAATGTTTTAGTTGTGGTGTGTTTGGACACATCGCTGCTAACTATCCTACAAGGTATAGAACACCAAGACGTAAGATTGACCTCACATATGATGATCACCGATCACCTCATGCTCACAGAACAAGTTCACCTATTCGTGATGAAGTTCGTACTAGAAGACATACGACAAATGTTGTCTATGGAGACTATAAGAGAAAGAACTTCAATAGGTCAATTTCCCCTGTGAAGATTAAGGTTCCTAAGAAGGATACCGAGGCAAGAGTTTCCGAATCAAGTGATCGAGGTAAAGCCTATGAATCTAAGGCACGATCACCTTCGCAAAAAGCTAGTCGTAGGAAATACTTTCCCGTACCAGACCACGAGTAAATCGCTCTGAAGATGAGCAAAATGTGAAAAACCAGAAGAGCAATGTTGCTTCTTCTAAACTGTCTAAGTTTATGGTTTCAGACGATGAGGTTCCACCTGACTCAAATGGGAAATGGATGGAAGTTCAAGCTATGGGTGTTAATGGACAACCTACTGCCATCCAGGCGTGGGTTCCCATTATCAATTAATTCTTTTAATGTGATATGCAGGTAGCCTAACAACACCTGGATAGTAGATAGCGGCGCTTCAAGACATATGACTGGAGAGCTATCTCTTCTCTCGAATGTACACCCAATTAAGGGAGGTTATGTTGCATTTGCTGGAGATAAAGGAGGTCACATTTCAGCTCAAGGTTTATTGAAGAATGATAAAGTTAGTTTTGACAAAGTAAACTACTGTCAAGAGCTTTCAAACAATTTGTTGTCGGTTTCACAAATCTGTGAAAAATTCTTCAAAGTAGCATTTGATAACGAATTCAGCTACATTTTGAAACCAGAGTTTGTGATTCCTCCAGAAATGATTTTGATGAAGGCTCCTAGACAAGCTGATTTAATCATGCTAGATATGAATGTTGCTACTTCAACTGCTGAACATCATCAAGCTTTTATTTCTAAAGCGACTGAACAAGATTCTATTACATGGCATAAAAACATGGGTCATTTAAGTTTTCGGAAGATGAACCATCTGGTTCACAACAATCTTGTAGAAGGTGTTGATCTTTGATCTTTTCAGATTCATCAGAAGCATGCACAAAATGCGATAGTAAACCCGCTTGAAAGTAATCAGAATGATATAATCCTGAAATCTTTTTGGAAGCTCCATCTAAGATCTTAGGATCTTCATAACCCAACCCCCACTTTTCACCATGAATCATTTTTGGTCTGTTCATGAAAATTGTTTGTTTTGAAAGTTTTAAATCAATGATAGCTTTAGATTGCTCTGTGCGATAGAGTTTTTCCTCATATCGAGCAAGTTGAGCTTTCATTAGAACAGACTCTTTTGACAACGAAGAAATTTCAGTGTCTTTTTCAATTATGGCGTTTTCCAAATGAATAATTTTCCTGTGTAGCTTTGAAAGTGTGGGTTCATGTAGGTTTTTTAAATCAGAAAGATCTTTTTCTAAGAATTGAACTTTTTCTGCAAGTCGTTCAGATTTTAAACGATAATCAGTTCTTTCGACTTTAATCGGATGAATTGTCTTCTTAAGATCTTCCAACTCAGTTTCCGTAGAGCTAAGTTGGAGAGTCAATTGTTGCACATCCGTTTGCAATTTGGATGAGGAAGGTCTGGTCTCATTTAGTTTGATTTTATCTTTTAAAATCTTGTTTTTAGATTTTAAGCCTTTGACTTCTTTTGACATTGAGACCAGATTCTTCATCAAGTCATTTTGCATTTTTATAAAATCAGGTGAGATTTCAGTTGATTGTACCTCATCATCGTCAGATGTTGAGTCAGAATTCTCCAATGCTTCCTTAGCTTTGATGAGCTTAGTCACCTTGCAAACATTTGCATGTTCCACCTCTGAGTCTGAATCATCAGTCCAGTTAAACCAAGTATCATCAATCGATTTCAGCTCTCCCCCAGTTTCTATAATCTTAGCCATCAAAATTTTCTTCTTGTAGTAAGCTGCATCCTTCTTCTTAGGCATCTTGCACTCACGAGAGTAATGACCAGCTTTGCCACAATTGAAACAGATTGAATCTTCCTTCTTGGAATCATCAACACGTTGTTGTTTGGATTGATCAGCTTTCTTGTAGTACGAGGAAGATGATGAGTTTTTGCGTTGATTGCTTGATTTACCTTAAAACTTGTGTTTGTTCAAGGCATTTGTGAACATGGCTGCCATCTTGACTAATTCAAGGTGAGAATCATCAACATCAGAAAGATTCAACTCTTCAGAATTAGTTGATTCTTCAACAAGCACTTTCTTAGACAAGCTTTTGGAAAATGATTTGCTCTTATTTTTAGCAATTAGGGCAAGAGGATCGCCCAGAGAAGACTCTTTCCTTCCTTCTTGAAGTTTAGACACCTCAGGTTGGTAATGCATAAGAACTCCAACAAGCTCATGAATAGTCAACTTGTCAATCTCTTTGGTAGATTGAACAATAGTTTCATAAGGAAACCAATCAGCATTGAGCTTTTTGAGGAATTTCATGTTGACTTCAGCATGTACTTTTACAATCTTACACCTTTTCAACTCATTGAGAACACTATTGAAATGACGGTAGGTATCCTTGAGTTGTTCTTCTGGTTCCTGCTTGAAATCTTCATACAATCCCAGAGACTTATTCAATTTAGTAACGTCTGACATGTCATAACCTTCTTGTTGTCATTTGATCTCATCCCATATATCTTTTGCAGTAGTGTTGCTATCAACATTTTCAAATAGCTCATATGGGATAGCTTGCATAAAAATATTCTTAGCCTCTATATCACCCTGAGCTCTTTCACGTTTATCACCAGAAAGTTCATAGACTGGAATTGGCATACCAGTATCTGGATGAAAATCAACAACTGGACCATCTCTCAGAGAAGCCCATATATGTTTAGCTTTCTCACCCTTATAGTCTATGTACTGAGTGATACGATGAAGCCACTGAGTGTACTTGCCATCAAACAACACTGGAGGTCGGGAATCTGATCCAATGATAAGAGTATCTAGAGTAGACATCTAAAATTGAGGTAGATTCGGTATAGATTCAGTATTAAACACAATCTATGATCAGGGTTCAGTATAAAAGCTAACAAGAATGTCAGATTCGGTAAAGATTCGGTACAGTAGCAGACTCGGTAAGTAGTTCGGTACTGTAGCAGATTCAGTAACAATTCGGTAAACCAGATTCTGTATCAGAAACTGATAAGAATCACAAGTAACACACCCAGATTCAGTATGGATTCGGTAACCACACAACTTGAAGCCTCAGAATACTTAAAACTAAAGAATTAAGTGACACCGAGATTCTAATTCGGTAAATGACTCGGTAGTTAAATTCTGTAAAATATTATGTGTAAACACAATCCAATTCCCTTGAATTAGATTCGGTAACCTTGCTGTACAAGAAAACAAGTTAGTAACAAACAGAATATCAATGATACCGAAGATTCAGGATACCGAATGTCAACTGTAGCAGTTGACAATACCGAGTCTAAATCTAAAACTTAGAAATATAACAGAATCCTTTCTCAAACCACACCAATTAGCTGCGTATAAGCAAACCGAATGTGATAGAATCACAAACACACCACAATCTGCAACACTTAAGATGAATTTTCAGTAATGAAGCAGACTAGGTATGACGGTTACGATACCGAGTGTTGATCAAATCTTCAAAACTTGAAGAATTGAAGAAATTGAACCGACAGAAATGTGATTTAACAGCTCACGAACACAACTGAATCTTTAAATCTTCACAAAAATCCAGAATCAAGATTGAATTAAGCAATACCGAGAGTTTTATCCACAAACTCTAAAAATCAACTTGATTCTCCATAATTGATGTTAAAATGCTGTAATTATGATCGAAAATCTTTCTAATAGACCTAATACACCTTCGCTGAACTTATCACAAGAATCTGAACGTCAGATTATCAAATTCGATAATACCGAATCTGATTCATTTTACCGAGAGTATTCAGATTCTGTAATCTACAATCTCTGGATCGATATAGTGATGTAGAATCACTTCCTGGAAGCTCTGATACCAAATGTTGGATCATAAGATCAACATGAACATGATGAATGGAACGAATAGCCACAAAGTAATCAAGGAAGTTGAGAGAAAATGAGAATTTCTATTCCATGGCTTCCTTGATCTCATTACATAACATCGGCTATTGTTAACTTCTATAGAGTTCCTAGATCCTTTATATAGCCCTTATCTAAAGGATCTCTTGGGAGTATGATTGACTCATTCTCGGGTACCTAACAATCTCCCCTCATGAGGTAATCATACTTCCAAACGAACACTCCATAGGATAAACATACAAAATTACATGAAAGAAACATGCTATCGCTAACTAGCTCCCCTCACGAATATTGCATGGCCGTTGAAGTAGATCTTCAATGTTGGAATTCTTTTACCTTTAATGGTCTTTGTGTTTGCACAGCGGAAATGCGCAACCACATGACATTCATCGTAGCATCACTTCATGTCGTTGAAGAATATAACTCCCATCCAACACTTGCCTTGATTAGTAAGCTCGAAAAACTAGAGAAACTCCTCTCACAAAGAATATGGGGCACAACCGATCAAGTTTGATTTCAATCAAACACATGATCGTCTCATAAAGTGCGTAGATCGTTAGCTCCTTCGAAGTTCCTAACGTCTCAAATACTCCCCCAAGGATGTGGAAGTCGCTTTTCATTTTCCTTTGCTCGCTCGTCAAACAAGTAACACAACGATTTTGTCTTCTTTAAAGTCCGAGTCCAATACCATATGTGTATTGAAGTCATACGCACATCAACCATATCTATATCTCCCCCACAATGATGCTCGCATGAAATAAGAGCTTCATTGTTTAAAATGGTTGACGTGCTCGGAAAATCCCCAAAATATCGTAGATAACGTGTATGAGAAAAGCCGTGTGAATTGGAGCCTCAAAAATATCGGAAAAATATGTTTCGGAGGTACAGATTCGGTAAAGAACCATCTATGAAAAATCTGATAAAGTGCAGGGGCCAAAACTGACAAAATCTTAGTCAGATTCGGTAAAAGGACTGCCCTTGCAAATTCCTAAAACTTGTCAGGGACTAAAACTAAAAATAACCACCAGATTCGGTAGAGGACTAGTCTTGTACAATCTTTAAAGTAGACAGGGGCTGTTCTTGTAACATACACAAAGTATCCAGACTTGAGTTGTTGGGCCTTTTAGATTCGGTAAGCCAAAGATGATACATGCTAGCCCAAATAAGCTAGAAGTCCAAAGTCACTATGTACTGTAACAATAGATTCTGTACATTCTGTGACATCATCATAAACCAAGTTCATATCGAATGCAATACCGAAGCATATATAGAATCCATAAATTGATATGAATACTGAATCTATACCGAATCACCATCAAACATCCATACCGAATATGATTAAAGCAGCGATACCGAAGCTGATTCAACAGATACCAAATCTGTCATCTTCTTCAAACTCATGAGCATCAAACTCAATCATCTATGAATCGAACAAATTGAAGATGAAACCTGAATGAATTAGGTCCAATATGTAGTGACTAAACTATATTGTGAAGAATCTAGTCCAGAAACATCGCTATATCCACTGAATCAATGATGAACTGAGTCGTTGAAGATGATGAAGGCTTCAAAAATTAAAATCGATTTCTAGAATGATTTAGGCCTCAATTTCTTCTGCAAAGTTGTTGCAAATGATCATTAGAACACTCGACAATGATCATTTCATCCAGAAACATCATGATTCGATCCAATTAAAATGTTGACTTTTTCTCATGAATGTTTGACTTCACAAATCTGTGAACTGAGATGAATCTCCATTCGAATTGATGAGTCACGAAGCACAAATGATTGATAAGGAATCTATAACCGCTTTCAGATCGACCTGAGGTGTTGTGAATCATCCGGAACTACTCGATTTCACTATTCAGTTATGAAAGAAGAACTCTGGTCGAACTTGCTTGAATCTGTTGTTGTTAAGTTAAATTGATGATGAACAAATCTTAGATGTAGTTAAAGGATCACGAATTTAATCTGAATTGGAGTTGAAGATCAACAGAAGAATAATTTGACATTTGAAGCTTCATGTTGCTCGATCACTGTAGCAACATCAAATGAATGTGAATTTAATTATTTTGTTTTTCTGATATTCTGAACTGATGTAAATGAATATGATAATTGATAATCGGAAATGTTTTGGTGAATTGTGTTGTTGTGATTTGAATAAGTTTCGGTGTAATTTGAGAAGTGATTTGTATAAATTCAGTTTAGATTCGGTAAATGAGATTCAGTTTCGGTTGAATCTCATTTGAATGTGTTTGTGTTTGGATTGGATTCGGTAACGTGTTTGGAATAATTTCGTGTTTTCGGAAATTTTTGGTTGAAGGTATGAAGATCTTCATGAAGATATGAAGATCTTCATGATGAAGGTTCGAAGATATGAATATCTTCAAGTTGAAGATATGAAGGTGTAAGGTGTCGGATATGAACATTCATCGACATTCATGCGGATCATCTTTGTTTCGTTGAAGATCCCGCTCTGATACCAAATGATAGGTCAGATCATGTTGAGATTGAGAGAAATGATAAGATAGAATGAGATTCGGTATGTAGGAAAGAGACTCGGTATGAGAGAGAATCGGTAAAATTACATTCCACAGCTTCTAGAACTCGGTTACAATACAATGGCTATCTAATTAGGACTACTCAGGTTCCTTATATAGCCCTCTTCTAAGGATCCTTCATTTAAGCTTAATTCACATTAACACTATACAACTTTGGGGTCCTAACACAGGAACATGTGTTCCATGTAAGAAGGGTAAGCAGAGCAAGAAAGCTCATAAGTTGGTGAAGTACAATCCTATCTCTGCTCCACTTGAATTGTTACATATGGATCTTTTCGGTCCAATCCGTTTTGAAAGCATTGATGGAAGTAAGTATTGTCAGGTGGTAACTGATGATTATTCAAGATTCTCTTGGGTAATGTTCTTGAAAGAGAAGTCCGATACATTTGAGAACTTGAAAGTACTAATCAATCGATTAGAGACAGGCTTTAATTTGAAAGTCAGAAAGATTCGTTGCGACAACGGTACAGAATTCAAGAATTAGTTTCTTGCAGGTTTTTGTATTGAAAAAGGTATCAATATGCAGTTTAGTTCTGCATATGCTCCACAGATGAATGGTGTTGCTGAAAGAAAGAATAAGGTTCTGATTGAGACTGCTAGAACTATGTTAGCTGATTCATCTTTACCTGTTTATTTTTGGGGTGAAGCTGTTGCAAATGCTTGTTACACTATGAATCGGGTATTAACTGTTAAACGACTGGGTAAGACTTGCTATGAGTTATTACATGGGAGAAAACCATCATTGAAGCATCTAGAACCATTTGGTGCACCGTGCACCATTTTGAAAAGAAAAGCAGGAAGTAAGTTTGATTCAAAAGTGGTTACTGGAGTATTTCTTGGTTACAGTTCTCCTAACAAGCGAGTTTTTAACAATGAGACGAGATGTGTTGAAGAATGGTCTGAAGTTGATGACCAGAGGAATCATACGAAAAGTGTTCCGAAAAGTCATCCTTGGATCTACAACTATGATGAGCTGATTGATTCATTTAATCTTGCTCCAGATCAGACGGAGAATGAAGTAGATTTACAAATGCTGTTTGATTTGCAAAACGAGCCAGAAGTGTATGCACCTACTCCAACTCCATTACCTACTGTCGTTGAACCAGCACAAGATTCAGATCAAGATGTTGATCTAGTGTACGATACATGCGGATCTGATATTTCGAGTGAAAATTCTGATAATCCTAAAGATGGAGATACCACGAATCTACATCAAGAAATACCTATACCCGTACACCCAGTTCCCAGAACTACAGCTGCTCATCCTAGAGAGAACATTATTGGAGATCCGAATGCATGTGTTAGAACAAGAAGACAAGTTCAGTTTGATGGTCAAGTTGATTCTTATATGACAACTGCTGCTGCATATTACGAGTACTCATGTCATATTTCTAGAATAGAGCCAAAGACAACAAAAGAAGCTTTAAAGCATGTTGATTGGGTGATGGCTATGCAAGAAGAGATTCAGTAATTCCATCGTCTAGATATTTGGAAGTTAGTTACTAAGCCGCATGGTGTGAAAGTACTCGACCTCAAATGGGTTTGGAAGTGCAAATTTGACGAAGATGGCAATGTTACCCGTAACAAAGCAAAATTAGTTGGTAAAGATTATCAGCAAGATCCTGAATTTGATTACGATGAAGTTTTCGCTCCTGTTGCCAGATTGGAAGCGATTCACATTTTCTCGACTTTTACGTCTTTTATGAAGTTTAAAGTTTATCAAATGGATGTTAAGAGTGCATTTCTTTATGGCAAGCTAAATGAAAGAGTATATGTCAGTCAACCTCCGGGTTTTGAAGATCATCTTCATCCTGACAAAGTTTACCGATTACGTCAATCCCTTTATGGTTTACATCAAGCTCCTAGAACTTGGTACGGACGGTTATCGAGTTATCTGATTGAAAAATGATATCAAATGGGCATGATAGACTGTACTCTGTTCACAAAAGTTCAAGATGACGACATTATTTTAGTCCAGATTTATGTTGATGATATTATCTTCGGTGCTACTAAGCAGGAACTCATTGATGAGTTCGAACAGGTAATGAAGGACGAGTTCGAAATGAGTAAATTGGGTCTCTTACACTACTTTCTTGGTTTACAAGTCGAACAGACTAGTAATGGTATTTTTCTTCATCAAGCAAAGTATGTCAATGATATACTCAAACGTTTCGGCATGACTCAAGAACGTCATGTGTCAACTCCGCTAGCTGTTAATCATGGTATTTCGCTAGAGTGCGAAGGAGAACCTGTTGACCCTACACACTATCGAGCAATCATTGGATCGCTCATGTATCTCACTGCTTCTAGGCTGGATATTATGTTCGCAACATGTCTGTATGCTCGTTATCAAGTTAATCGGAATACAGTTCATCTTACAGCTGCCAAAAGAATTCTACGTTATCTGATGCATTCGCCAAATCTCGGCATCTGGTATTCGAACGATGAGAAGTTTAATCTTGTAGCTTATAGCGATTCAGATTATGCTGGTTGGAAAATCAACAACAAGTCTACATCAAGAGGATGTCAATTTATAGGTGAAAGGCTGGTGACCTGGCAATGCAAGAAACAAACTGCAGTTGCTCTTTCCACGTGTGAAGCTGAATATATAGCTGCTGCTAGTTGTTGTTCGCAAGTTGTTTGGATCCAACAACAACTTCGCGATTACGGGCTAAGAATCTCTTTCTCTCCTCTTTATATTGATAATACTGCTGCTATAGCAATTACAAAGAATCCTGTGTAACATTCTAAGACTAAACACATAGGTGTTAAATATCATTTTCTTAGGGATTTCCATGAGAAAAAGATTATTGAGGTTAAGAGAATAGGTACTGAGGACCAAAGGGCTGACCTATTCACTAATGCTTTTGATAAACCTAGGTTCTTACTCCTACTAGAGATGAATGGCATTGTTGATCGAGACAGAGTAATTACGGATGTTGTGTATGAGGGTTAGTCAAGCTTTTAGACTTTGCATGTAGGGTGCATGACATGTAGATTTTTGGTTGTTAATTATCTGTATTGCATATTTTTTTCTTTATGTATGCATTCCTTTACATGATTTATCTCATGTTTTCATGCTAGTCTGTAGATATTTTCTGTTTGGATAAAATGCTAAAACACAAAAAGATTTTATATTTTAGAATTTTGGGGGGAATATATATGTTATCAGCAGAAAATACCTAAAAAGTGAAAAATGCCTCACCAGAAAATCTTAAAAAGTTGAAAAATCCGAAAATGAGCTTGTTTTGATTAATATGTTGGAGATGAAGAATTTACTGTACTAAGAATTGATATTTTTGATTAGTAAGGACTGATTTGAATGTTTATGTTTATCTGTTGTGTGATGTACTGATAGATGTGACTTATGAATTCTTGGCATTAGACAATCATAATAAGAATAATGATCATTTAAGATTCAGAAGTCATGGATGATCTGTAGCGTTTGAAGGTAATCACCTAATTATCTCTGAAACTGTATGAAATGATAGTTGTTGAGGTACTCAACAGTCGGTTGAGGGTATCCCCTATCATAATTAATAATCATTAGAGAAAGTTGGTGTTGGATGTCCCCAAGCAATATTCAACGTTGCTCTACCAATTCAGCTTCACTGCTATGAATGGGACATTCAATAGATCATTTAAGTGGTTGAGGATTATCTGTTTGGCTGGTGCATACCACGTTGTCACGGGCCTGAGACTTAATAATCGAAACTAAACCCAGAAAATACAGAGAAAATTAGTTTATGTCGAAAGTAAGTGTCCCTTCTCGCTTAAGGTCGAAAAGTATAATTCCTTATTGCGGACCGTTCAAGCATTTAAGGGAGAACACCTTCGAGTGATCTGAGCACACAACAAAGAAACATGAGTTCATGCATAAAAATGGAAAATCCATTCATGATAGCGTTCAAAATCAATATACTAAAAGACAATGATATGCTGAAAAATAAAATATCAAAAGAAAATAAATGTCAATAAAATTGGCGTATAAAGATGGCAAAGTCCTGAAAGTATGAAGAATGCTAATTCATGATGTGCTCATAAAGAACTCAGATCATTCTTAGTGTGACGCCCCCGCGCAGCTTGAATTGTTTAATCACGACGTTCACACTGAACTATCAAGATCTTGTCGTCTGCAATTTAGAGTTATATCCATTAAGAATGTAAGTTGGAAAGATACTTACCTAGATATACTCTAATACTTATTTATGAAAGTTTAACTTTCGATTCCGTTTTCCATGACAACTTGAACATAAAGAAGTTAAGGGCCTCGAGATTTATTTCGTGTGACGACTGGTCATCAAGAAAGTCTGCTTTAACTGTAGACCAATCCCCGTGGTAAATAGTGCGCCTATTCGGATAATCCAATATACTCTGAGATCAGCCGAGCCAACTAGATTGAAGATTGTCAACACATTGGTAGAAGCCAAAGGCTGACAGGGTTATTCAAAATGTCGTGAGAACCATCCTGTTCAATTTGAATGAAGTACATGGAAAGAGATAACGGAAATTTACATGTAATGAAACGACAACCTAATAAAAACGCACAATCATAAGTGATGGAAGAATCAAGGATTAATAAACTTAGCATGATCTCAAAAAATCATTGCTTTATAGTGTTCAAGTAACTAATGCCAACATGATTGTCGATATGTCCGGAATGAATATGTTCTTGTTTAATGAGGATTGATATCAGTAATTACATGATAATAGACATAGACTGGATAATTAGGAATGAACAACAGAAATTGATTCAATATGTCAGTTCTGATCCATTTTTAAAATAGTTAATCATCTTGCTCACAAAAAGAATGTGAATTTGTATGTCTTATATATCTGTACTGTTAATTTGTTTGCATTGAAAACTATAAAACAACAAAAAGATTTTGGTTTGCATGTTATTTCATTTCATGATAGAATGTCTTTCATTTGCATAATTTTAGTTGCATGACTTTTTACATCAGAAAATTCATAAAGATTCTATCATTTCCTTATTTTTCTGATTATCCTCTGAGTGCATAACGACATCTGAAAGAACTTTGTTGAGATCAAGATATTGGGCCACCAAATACATGAGATAGAAGTTTGTAGAGCTTGTGACTGTTTGAAGGACATTGATGATTTAGATTGCTAATGAACTTAAGTTGACATTACACTGTAGTATTTACTCTTGGAACACAGAATGATTAGAGTAATAACCTTGTTTAGGTTAGGATTTTGTCTGCCTAAGTGTTAATGGTCATTTCTTGAAGGTTTAGTGATTTTTGACTCAAGTTGAAAGTGCTTGTTAGATCTAAGATTGCCGAACGAGTCAAAATCCTAAGGTTGTAAAATTTTAAAGTTTTGAAATTGCCTAAGTGCTCACACTCACGCTTGATGTGTGAACCGTACGATTGACCACACATTTGAGGTTAATCGTACGGATGACCCTGATGAAACTTGTTCTAAGATAATTGGGTCACACGCAACTGTGATTTAGGTGAGACGCGCGTTTGATGGTGGATCGTGTGATCAACCGCATGGTTGATCACGAGAGTATAATTAGGGGTGATGAGCTCAGCAGCTCACACTTGTGCACCCAACACTTATTCTCTCTCTAAATTCGATCATCGCCGATCAAGCATTCCTTTGTAACGAACGTTAAGCATCTTTAGACGAATCCAGCGCCACCTATTAGGTATGATTTCATCGAGTTTAGATACCTTAATTTGTTGTTTTAATGAGTCGAAACCCTAAGGGTATATAACTCGAATTTTGTGAAATTGAAGGTTGTTTTGATGTGTATCTGTAATTGTTTTGTTTTTAACGGAACCTTATGATACTATCGTGATGTAAATCGGTCCGTAAAATGCATTGTTATGTGATTTTGATGATTTGAAAAAGGCATTTAATACGGGTTTCATCAGACATGCACGAGTGACGTCACTCGCATGCGTGAGACATGACTCGCACGAGTCAGTGCACGGTTGATGATCAACCGTGTGGACCTTTGAGCTCACTAGTTTGTCTTAAATTTATTGATCACTCGTTTACAAGAGCTGACACGTGTGATTAAACACACGAGTCACCACACGGTTGATTCACTCGCTTATGTTTTAATGCATCAGCCGTGTACCCTGTCTGAAACCATATTACTGCTCAAACGTGTCAACAGTGACACGAGTGACTATATCACTCGCACGGTTGATCTCTCAGCTGCACGTGTGACACTGTCACTCGCACGTTTCATCCCGTTTAACATATTTATGACACGTTGATGCAAATGCTTTAATGCTTTATGTTGATTGATTTATATATCTAACATCTTTGTTAACGTTTCAGTTTCTATTTAGATATCATCAGATGGCAGAACAACAAGTAAACGTTCCGGTTGTTAACATTGAAGGACAGGGGGAACAACAAGTTAATCCACAAGCTAACCCTCTAATCCTATCAATCCACCTGCTCAACAAGAGATTCCGCTAGAAATGGGCAAACTGAACAATAAAGTCGCTCTTTATGATACTACTCTTGAAAGAGGTTCTCACTTTAAGGAGATTATCGAATTTCTTAAGAGATCAAGGATACACACTACTATTTCTACTGAATGCACTGCATACTACAGTCATCAGAGAGAGTTCTGGAGAAATGCCTTGTTGGATGTTGATGAAGATAAGCTTGTTAGTAAGATTCAAGGTCATGATATTACTGTTTCTAAGGATGTGATTAGAAGAATTTTAGGTTTCAATGACGAAAACTGTTCTCACATGACTATCAGTAGAGAATGAATCCATGGTTGTTTCAGAAGATGTGCTTATTCTGGTTACATTGTCGGCAAATCCGAACTGGTGAAGACTTGTCTACCACCACAGTTTAGATATCTTGCTCACGTGATTATGCATTGTTTGAGTGGACGCAAATCGGGTTTTGATAAGCTGAACGAGAAAGTGCAGAGTATGTTTGTGGCACTTATTCTCAAGGCTCCATACGATTTTTCGGGTTTTGTTTTCTACTATTTCAAGGCAAGCCACTTTAGTTCTTCCCAGAGATACCTGATCTATGCCCGTTTTCTTCAATTAATCATTAATGACGCTGCACCTGATCTACCTAAGCTTGAAGAGGATATTATCCACCTGAAGCCGATGAATCCGATTACTTTCCGCATAATGGAAGAGACAAGGATTGTGGATTTAAAGCCTGACTTTAATAGAAAGCTCATTTGTCATCTTATCAAGGAGAACTATCGATGCCCAGCAGGTAATGCTTGGAGGAATGAGGATTCAGATTCTGACTATGAAGTTACAGATGAGGAAGGACAAGGTGATAATCAGAAAGCTACTGGTAATGCTCAAGGAGGAGGTAATGTTGATGATGAGATTATCGAGGGTGATGATGAAGCAACTGAGGAGGATACCAGTTTGATTCAAAAGAAGAGGAAAGGAAAGGATCCTATGCCCGCAGTGCAACTGAAAAAGATGGAGAAAAGAACGAAGTATTCCTATGATTCACCTCAGAGATCATCACAAGGAGGTTCAAAACAACAAGGTCAGAGGAAGCTGTGACGACCCGAAAATTTTCGACTAAATTTAAACTTTATCTTTATATTATTCTGACACGATAAGCAATGTTTGTTAAGTTAAATCTCAAGGATTTTAAACTATATTTATACATTCATTTAAACCTCGACCAAATTCCAATGATTCACGAACCATTAAATGAACATATATGAATATGTATGTATATGTGTATATGTTATAAATTGAAAATGTCAACAAAGTATTTAAACGTATAATGCTTTATATGAACGTATTTGTTTCAATATGATTATCTACGAAATTAAAAAAAATATATTAAATGATTGGATTATCAGAAACATTGAATTATGATTACAAGTGTCTGTTGAGAGGTCCACTATGATTTGAGGAAATCTATTCCTCTTAACGATATTTGGAATAATTTGTAAAGCTATTTATAAATAAAAATAAAAAGTGTCATTTACAAAAGTTAGACAAAAGTTAGTGGAGAATTGGTTTTCATAATATTCTATTAATCTATTTTCAAACGTACAAAGACGTTTTCAGTTTAAAAAGAACTTTATTATTAAAACGTATATAACTTTTATAAATATCTAGAATCACTTTTGACAACTCATTACTTAACCAGTATAATAAATATAACGATATTTATATTTTATTTCATTAAATATATATAACGATTTAAATTAATATTATATATATTTATACGCGTATTATACATACATAGTTTTTATACTTTTACTATACTTTAACTTTAACTTTACATTTACTTTACTTTTACTTTACTTTAACTTTAATAATTCATACTTTAATAATTCACTTAAATAATTCATACTTTAATAATTCACTTTAATAATTCATACTTTAATAATTCACTTTAATAATTCATACTTTAATAATTCACTTTAATAATTCATACTTTAATAATTCACTTTAATAATTCAAAAATAGATTATAAATAGAATTCAATAGGTTTCATTATTCCATAGAAACTTGAAAATATATTTCTCTAAACTTTCTCAATCGATTTATATATATATATATATATATATATATATATATATATATATATATATATATATATATATATATATATATATATATATATATATATATATATATATATATTGCTCTGTATTATTTCAAGATATTATTAGTATACATAAAATATTACGACGGAGTGCTGTCCGAGTGATTTCAAAATAGTTTTTTTTAATGAGTCGAAGCTAAGGAAATTATGGGTTATAGCTATGGAGGTGATGGGTATGGTTCATGGGTATGCTCGTGAGGTCAATCTAGTGTTTATCATCTCCGTTGCGTCTACGTACTTTCCTGCAATATTGAATCTCAATATTGATACGTGAGCACTCATAACTTAACTTTTATATATCAATAGTGTATCCCTGACTAGTGCTCGAGTATATAGGATTATGCATGCTTGTACATTCGATATTGTCCTTAGATAGGTTTGTTGAATCCTGAATTAGATACATATGCTACTGAGATAGGGTATATGATATGCATGTCGTTGAAAAGCTAGCGAAAAATTAAGAACTTTTCATTTAGATATCGAATGGTTTCGATGAACGGATTAGAAGTTATAGTCAACTGAATTTTAGTATTATTGTTAAAATGATTATTATTACTATCGTCGTTATTATTTTAATAGAAATATCATTGTTATTAAAAAATATCATTATTACTATTATGTTAGTATTATCATTTTATCATAATAACATTTTTAGTAAATATAAATATTGTTATTTTTTTTTATAGAATAATAATAATTATTATTACAAAATAATACAACTTTTACTTATTATTATTATGATCAATATTATTTTATCAAATAAATAGGGGATACAAAGATATTTTTCACCACGCGTAATATAATTACATTAATAATACTTACCACTATAGTTTTACTATATTAAGTGAACTTTATAAATTTTACTACTTAAGATATATAAAAGTATATTTTATCATATATAAACGTTAATATAAATTTTTATTAATAAATGACTTTTATTATTATAAAATCTAATAAATATATTTAAATATATAAAACGACTATAGTTAAGTTATATAATAAACACGTATAAATTTTAGAAGTCATTTTGGGTCAAGTTGACTTTTGTTGACTTTTGCATATTAGTCTCGAGCATTAGGATTGTGGTACACTATGACTTGACCAAAAATTGTTAGACAAATATTGACCAACATATAAATATATATAATTAATATAGGTTCGTGAATCCGAGGCCAACCTTGCACTTGTTAAATGACGTTATATGTATTTTTACTATGAAATACAGTATGGTGAGTTTCATTTGCTCCCTTTTATATATATTTTTGGGACTGAGAATACATGCGCTGTTTTTATAAATGTTTTACGAAATAGGCACAAGTACTAAAACTAATTCTACATGGGTTTAAACCAGAAATATACCCTTAGCGTGGTAACATTAAACTACTTGTCTATGTACGGTAGGCACGAATCCTAAAGATAGATCTATTGGGCCTGACAAACCCCATCCTGACTATGGGATGCTTTAGTACTTCGAGGTTATTTTAAACACACCTGATCTGGTGTACTTCAGAGGGTAAAACATGAACGTTAAGGCTTGTTACCGGGTGCCTACAATTTATAGAATACTTTTATACACTTGCGAGTGTACATATATTTATAAACAGAAATCTTATAGTCTATTAATATATTGAAATGATTGTTATGATAAACCTATGAACTCACCAACCTTTTAGTTGACACTTTAAAGCATGTTTATTCTCAGGTATTAAAGAAATCTTCCGCTGTGCATTAGCTCATTTTAAGGATATTACTTGGAGTCATTCATGGCATATTTTGAAAGACATTGCATTCGAGTCATTGAGTTCATCAAGATTATTATTATGTCAATTATAGTTGGATGTATTATGAAATGGTGTGCATGCCGTCAACTTTCGTTGTAAAGAAAGTTTGTCTTTTAAAACCCAATGCAATGTTTGTAAAATGTATCATATGGAGGTCAAAATACCTCGCGATGTAATCAACTATTGTGAATCGTTTATAATGTATATGAACGGGTCCTTTCAGTTGGTATCAGAGCGGTGGTCTTAGCGAACCAGGTCTGCATTAGTGTGTCTAACTAATAGTCATTAGGATGCATTAGTGAGCCTGGACTTCGACCGTGTCTGCATGTCAAAAGTTTTGCTTATCATTTTTGTCGGAAATTTCCTGCTTATCATTCTTAGTCTAGACACGTCTTACTGCATTGATTGCATGAATAGTGTATAGACAAAATTCATATCTTAGCGTATCTGCTAATCCATATCTTAGCGTATCTGTTACTGTAAACTTTGCCTGACATATCCCGTAATTTCCTCCATAATCTACGAAATCTTTTGCGCTATATATATAGATATTCTATGTAATTAGAATACCACCCGATAGCCAAAAAATCATTTCATATCGAAAAATCCTTTATTCAATCGAACGAAATGGAATTCGTCATTAGTTCAAGTCCCTCGAATTCCGATATGGAATCCCACTCAAGCTCCGAAAGCAGTGTGACCGGAATGGATCAACCAATTAGCCATCATCTATTCTGGATGAATTGGGGATGGGTTCGTAGCCTCCTCAATAATTGGAGACAAGAAGAAGGTGATCCCTTCCATCCACCACATTGCCCTCTTGGCGATGAACCTGAAGCACTTACCGGCGAACCGGTCCGAAACACCATTTTCTCTCTCATTTCCAGAGTATCTCGTCACAATTATATACTACATCACATTCTAGATTTTATTTATCCACTCGTCCGAACCGACAATCACCCCGGTGTAATAGAAGAAGTCAATGAACTTCGCGCTCGAGTAGTGGCTTTAGAGAATATGGTGCAAGGGTTACAAACACCAACAGCAGCACCAGCAGCATAACCAGTACCACCATCAGCAACACCAACAGTACCATCACCAACACCAACAGTAACATCCGCATCCCACACTTCAACATCACAACCTATATCCCACGAGTACCAATGACATACACTCTATAGATACCAAGGAATACCAACAACAACAAATGATGAAGTATTGATTCATAACTTCATTGGAGAAACATTTTGAGACAATTATGTAGTCTCTAAAGTCTTAGAGATTATCTATTCTAGCCCTAACCATAAATTAGATGAGTGAACCCAAATGATAGAAGGTAGAGTAGAAACCGTGACAAGAATGATGTGTGGTTTACAAGCTAGACTTGACTTACCAACAGCATCAACAGTAATATGAACATCACCAGTACAGTCAGTGCCATCAGCGTTGTCAGAATCAACAGCACCTATAACATCACAAACTCCGTCAGTTCAAGAATCACCGTGGACATCATTATAAATCAATAACAAGTATGTCATATCAATGAGTTATGAAGTATTAACTCATTTTCACTGAAGGATTTATATGTATATCTTATATATATATATATAAATTTTTAGACCATAATAAATATTTTCGTACTAAGCTATTATGTGTGAATCTTAACTACTCGGTTAATTCATGTTACTAATATGCAATAATGTACGTCCTTCGACCACAACTTAACCATCATTAACTACAATCTCTGCCTCAATTCAATAAATCACAATTCATAATAAATCAAATGAATTATTCAAATATAAGTTTGATTTTTCACTTTCATTGTCGATGTACTCGAAACTTTTCAAATAACATTATTCGTACCTTGCGAAATTCACAAGAATTCCACAAACACCAACATATAACGAAGTATTAATTTATAATTTCAATTTTATTGAATAAATACTCCGTAAAAGTTATGTAATTTCTAAAGTCTTTAGGGATTATTCAGTTCTAGTTTCAACCGTAAATCAAATGAGTTTAATTTAATATTAACTCATTAAATCTATGTTACATCTGAAGAAAATATGCACATATATATTTTCATAAAGACTGTAATAAAATTCTGTTGTACAAAATATTAATTGTGAAAAAAAATTTAACGGGTAGGTAATACCCAAGAGATATATAAATTCACAATTAATATGTTACATTTTTCGAATCTGATTAAGCAAATCATCAACTATACTCCCTAATCTCACAACAATATACATTCTTGTATAGAAATCAAAACAACCATCCTCACCCAAATTTGATTACGCATTATGATTTTGACAAATCAAAATCCAAGTCATGATTTAACAGAAGACATCACTCTTAGATTCCTACATCTTTCAAAGCTATACTTTGACTTCAAAACTGTGTTAGAACATCATATGTATATTAACGATTACAAACTGTGTTCAAACTCTCCGAAGTTTTTGAAGACACTTCAAACAATGAACAATTGAGATGATGATCCAACCACATATTACCCACATTTATGTACCTAAAAAGCTCTCGAAGCCAAAGTCATAGTTCGATGCGTATTCGTGTCAGACCCTTTGGCATTTATTAGCTAAAATGACTTTTCAATTCCTTTTCAAAGTAGACAGTTTTGTCACAGCTCCAGCAAGTCAACTTCGACTTTATAGTCGGGATAGTCTTATTATAACCTTGATAGATACGTTGCCCTTTCGTCATCGTTACTGGGGACCTTTCATATCTCGCCACCTTAGCAATAAACTTACCAACAACTTCAATTATCTTTGACTTTTCGAAAAATCATTATATTTATTGAAATCACATCATTTACTCATTCACATCTTGTAACGAGAATTGTCATACGAATCATCGGAAAATAGTAACTAGTATTTTGAAATCTCGCAGCATGTCAACGCCAACAGTTATATGTAAAACGTCTATCTCCTGGACTTACATACTTTGAATGTGAAGTTCTGAAAAATATTTTGAACTGCAAACTAGTTCTTGAAATGCTGACGAAGCATCAAAAACTGTAAACGATCTTAACAGTAAAAAGTTTAATGACAAAGAATAGTAAGGTGGTAAAGCTGAGAAAAAGAGAAGGTTTGGAACTGGAAAACGGATTGAACAGACTATGAAGGAGGCTGTGGACAAATCACAAAGACTAAATCTGCCTTCAAAGAATCCAAATGATTCAGTGCCTGCTAAAGTCATTAACGAATACCTTACTCTTTATTCTAAACCTTTACAGACAAATCTTCATCATCATCCATCAATATTAGAAATTCTAAGATATTATCATATCTTTCATTATAAATATCCGCGATATTTCTGAAGATATTTTCACAACTAATCTTATCTGAAGTCATTTATCTCTTTGCGCTATCAGTGTTACATCATATAAGAAACTATTAGTTTCTATATTCTATAAACTTTCGAGTTTAAATTATGAATGTTTTGAAGTAGTGTTGGGAACTGAAGCATGAGTTAGTATAATATAATGACACTTGATCAACGTGATTATATTACAGTAAGTAATGCTGAGTTTCTAATGGGACATGACGATTCACATACCATGCCGTCATCATGTTCCATGTTACACGACTCTTGTATTTTATTTAACCTCTAAAATATCAAGAAAATATTTCTTGATGATTCGGTCTTTTCCAGGGTATTCTGGTAATTTAACAAATCAAGACCGTGCCATTACCATTTCCTTCTTAGAACATTAACAATGTTTATTCCTAAATTTATATCTACGGATTATGGACCATTACAAGCGATGCTTAATCGCAAGAAGAAGAAACGAAAGGACAAAGCTCCAAAATAGAAATTGGAGTATAAATCGCAGCAAATAGGAGGAAGTATTAACTGTGAATGACAATGATTATAGAAGACAGAAGCAAGGACTTTGAAATATAAGGGAAGATATAAAACCCAACAACCACCCAAAAATTATAAACCGTATATATCGATGCATATAGCAATATAAAGACACGGAAGAACTAAAAACACTATAAAACCGAGAGTATAGTAGAAGTAAATAGATTCTTCCGGAGGCAGATGAAAAAGAAGAACGACAGATATGAAAGTGAGGAGTATATCGAGAATCAGTACTGGATGAAGCATATTGACAAATACTTTAAAATATGAGTTGAGGGAGAAAGAATAGAAGGTGTGAGTTGTAAGGAAATGAAGGAGGTGGATTTATAGTGAAATACCCGACAGAGAAATCAAGATGGATTATCGTATTAATTCGAAGAGAATCATAATCTCCTTAATCACAGATTACAAAGATTTTCTTTAAATTTGGAGATCAATTGTGATGACGTCAAAAGATATGACGAATCACTATAATCTTATTTCCTTCATTTACGATAACTTCCCTCATACACTTTGAGTAATCGAATTATTTTATCCATACTTCTTAGACATGATAAAACTTCATAATCGTCATAATAACATTCTCATTGTTAGCCATAACGACCTCTATCAAATTTCGGGGACGAAATTTCTTTAACGGGTAGGTACTGTGACGACCCGGAAATTTCCGACTAAATTTAAACTTTATCTTTATATTATTCTGACACGATAAGCAATGTTTGTTAAGTTAAATCTCAAGGATTTTAAACTATATTTATACATTCATTTAAACCTCGACCAAATTCCAATGATTCACGAACCATTAAATGAATGATGTGATAGCGGAGTGTATATAAAATAGCTATTAAATTTTACAAGAAAATATTAAATATGATACAATTTTACACAAGATATTTATTTATTTAGAGAATGGATATACTTAAACCTTGCTACAACACTTATAGGTAGTGTACCTAATCGTAGAGTAGTGTAGTTTTTTAGTAAGTCCGGTTCGTTCCACAGGGAATCTTTTTAAACAAAGCTTAACGCTATATTAGTTTACTTTTATAAAAATACAAATATATATATAAGTAATATTATTATTATAAAGGGGGGTTTTTACCGTTTAATGACCGTTTTGTCGATTTTAAAACTTTAGTCGTAGTTAAAACCAAATGTAAAATATTAAAAATAAATACAAGACTTAAATTAAAGCGTAAAGTAAATAACGATAATGAAATTGCGAATAATAAAAGTGCGATAAAATAAACTTGCGATAATTAAAAAGTACGATAATTAAAAGTGCAATTAAATACAATAACAATAAAAATGCGATAATTAGAAGTGCAATTAAATATAAAATAAAGGAAATTAAATATGAAATAAAAGAATTATGCTTATTTAAACTTCCGTAATCATGATGTTTGACGTGTTGATTTTAGTTTTATGCCCATGGGTTAATTGTCCTTTGTCCTGGATTATTTAATATGTCCGTCTGGTTTTTGTCCATAACAGTCCATCAGTCGTAAATATAAAGTGCGAGTATCCTCGTCAAATTATCCTTATACCCGAAGTTAAATATTCCAACTAATTGGGGACTTAAACTGTAACAAGATTTTAATACTTTGTTTAATAATTACACTAGGATGTCGACTGAGTGTAACCCAAGGTTTTAATATTTTGTTATCAATTATACCAAGTGTCCTTGTACATAATTTCACCCCTGTTTTAATTATTCTAGTGGCTATTAATCCATTCCCGTGTCCGGTTAAATGAACGATTATTCGTACATATAAATACCCCGCCCATCGTGTCCGATCGAGTGTATATGGTAATTTATAGGGACGCCCAATTGTAAATATTTATATTAACATTAACAAACTATCATTTAGTTAAACAAATATAAAGCCCATTAATAGCCCATAGTCTAATTTCCACAAGTGTCGTTCTTTTGTCCAAACTCCAATTATGGTACAAAGTCCAATTACCCAATTTTAGTAATTAGCCCAACATCATGATTACTTCGGATTAAATAAGCATAATAATAACTTAGCTACGAGACATTAAATTAAAAAGGTTGAACATAACTTACAATGATTAAAAATAGCGTAGCGTTACACTGACAGAATTTTGACTTACACCCTTACAATATTCGCTAACATACCCTTATTATTAGAATTATAATTAAAATTAAAATATAAATTATAAATATAAATATTACGTATATAGATAGAGAGATGGATATATGAGTGTGAAAAATGATCATAATTCGGTTGGCTTTATAGGGAATTGAGTTCAGGTATACTCCGCGACTCGCGGCCCTTTTTGCCTTCAAACTCCGCGAGTCGCGGAGTTTGTAAATACAGCTCACTCCATTTTGGAGTCTTTCTTGCCGACGGTTTATTTTATTTATATAATATATAAATAATTATAAGAATTATTTAAATATTATATTATATTTATGTGCATAGTTGACTTGTAATTTTTAGTCTGTTGCGTCGAGCGTTGAGAGTTAACTCTGGTCCCGGTTCCGGATTTTCGAACGTCCTTGCGTACAATTTAATATCTTGTACTTTGCGTTTTGAATCTTGTACTCTTGTAATTTTGAGACGTTTCTTATCAATAATTGGAACCTCTTTGATTGTCTTTTGTACTTTTGAGCTTTTTGGTCATTTGTGTCTTCAATTCGTCGAATCTGTCTTTTGTCTTCACCTTTTATTATTTAAACGAATATCACTTGTAAATAGAACAATTGCAACTAAAAGCTTGTCTTTCTTGAGGAATAATGCTATGAAATATATGTTCGTTTTTAGCATTATCAAATATTCCCACACTTAAGCGTTGCTTGTCCTCAAGCAATATCGTCTTGAAATACTAGAATCACTTCTTTATTCTTCACACTTTGTACATCAGTGATTTCTATACGGCGGTATAAACAATGGTAGTAACGATATGGTTTACAGTCCCACATGACTATAAAATTTAGATCCATTAAGGAAATTGGATCTTTATGAAAACATTTGATCTTTTGAAAATTAAATCTAGTTTTTACCCTAGATAAGTTTTCCAGAATAACCCTTCACCGGTGTTTGCAAAATATTTTTGTGGGTTTGGTGGGTTTCAGATTTGAAAATTTTAGCTCAAAACTTATGGTTTTGTGTCACCCACTTGCTAACCTTGTATTTGGAAAGCAACACATCCAGTTTACTTGTCCCGTATATTACCTTTCGGTAAACTACCGTCCGGTTGTAAAGAAAGCATTGAACAAGCAACTGTTAAGGCAATGTCCCCTGACATGCTTTTAATTATGGTCTATAACGTGTCGGACGCAATTACTATCCTTGGTAGGAGAAATAGTAAAGCTCACCCTTATAATTTTTCGGTCTGGCACAAGGTCCTGTCTTCGACCACTATGCAACCACCGTTCTTACGGTTGACACCCGATTTGGTTCAGGTGACCTAATGAATTCCAGGTGAATTCCTAGGATTTTACGTTCAATGGTAATGAACGCATTGAAAATAGGGTTTTCAGAAAACAAATCAGTTTGTAATTTTGATCAAAATATTTTCTCGTTCAAGCTCGAGTTTAGATATCATTGAATTCCATGAGTTTGTAATTCTCAATCTTTAAGGTCAATCTCAAGGATTGAGTAATATCAGGCTTAAAAGCTGATTTTTGATCTTTTAAGGAGATTATCCTTTCTGGGGATCTGATTCATTAGTCTTATCCAGCTAATTTGCATGGTGCCCCCCCATTTTACGAAATAAATCCTTCTCATGGTTAGGATAAATCTGACCACTTGGCAACCCTATTTAATGCTGAGGTCCGTGGATTTCCTGCTGATTTTAGTGATGACTTTTCTAGATTTTTCGTCAACCTACAGCTGGTCTGGACGACAACTTCCTGACTTAAATCAAGAAGCGCGTGTCTTTTTCGGAAGACTTTACTTCCTTTTAATGATGGAATTGATTCATCGTGTAGATCCATCTTTCTTACAGTAAATCAGGTAAAACTTTTTAGTTTAGTCCAAAGCAAAAGTATTTTCAGTTATTTGTACAAAAATATGTGATATATGTTTTGAATAACTTGGAGAATTTTTCCATCACTTGGCTTTTATTTTTCTTTTTATTGTCCTCTATTCTATTTTAAATGAATTTTAACATTTTGGTTTGTTTCTCAATTTATGTCCTTTCTGAGGTAACAATAATTTCGGTGTTAAAACCTAGTTTTATCGTTCATAAATATGTATAAACATGATTTTGAGTTCATTTAATTGAAAATTTTGAAAAATTTTACTAGAATTGGGTAGTCAGTATATAAGACTAGGGCTGTTCTTTATTATCAGAGAGCACTAGATTCTAATACAACTACTACTTTACTAGTATTTCTAATGGTAACCAAGTGTTTAAGATAAAAATTTTAAAATCCGAAAGAATTTAACCCCTTCCCACACTTAAGATCTTGCAATGCCCTCATTTGCAAGAAATCAGTAACAATTTAAATTATTGAGGGTGATTTGTGTGAAAATGATTAAATTTTACCAAAGTTTCAAAATATATTGGCGTTTGTTTGCTGAATGATAAATGGTGCACATCATTTGTTCATTCCGTCTTGTTGTTATTTCACATATATTTTGCATCTTGTCGTCAAAATTAGTTGCTTTTGCTGAACTTAATGCCAGCCTTTGAAAATGCGTTGTTTTACCCTGTTGTGTACATAAGATAAACTGCAAACATATATACATATTTTTGAAGTTTGGTATATTACCCCACATTCAAAAATTATTAAAATCTAAGAATAAAAGTTAGAAAATTATAAAAACTATTACAATATTAACATAAGTATTAAACGTATCAACATTACAAATTACAAAATAAATAAAACTAAGTAGACTAGGGATGATACTGATACCAATAGGGGTTCCATGCATAACCATAGGTGCTATAAAATGCTTCGGCAGGGTTATACGTAGGATACGGTGGTTGCATCTCTATAGACCAGGGAGGGAATATGGGTTTTGGAGTAGGAATATAGTTTCTACCTATATGTTGGCAATGAGCTATGATTTGGTTTTGATGAACTTGCCAATCTTCAAATGCTCTCTGTCTAGCATTTTCGTACTCCTGTGAAGCTATAAACCTTTGCATTTCTTGCATTTCATTTCCCCCTCCTACATTACCTTGCTGTTGGTTTCTCTCAACCTGTGGATGTCTACCATGGTATTGTACTGCGGCGTTATTTCGCCTCTTCAAAACTTTCGCACCATGGTATACATTTAAACCTATTGTATCGCGGGGTTCTGGTTCTTCGACTAATAATCCCCCCGACTTATATCCACACCGAGATATTCAGCAATCAAAGTAATAAAAATACCACCTCCTATTATGCTATGCGGTCTCATCCCCCTAACCATAGCTGATAAATAATAACCCACACAATAAGGTATACTAACAGCGCTTTGTGGGTCTCGAATACACATATGATAAAACAAATCCTGTTCATTTACCTTTTCCTTGTTCTTACCTCTTTGTGTAATCGAATTAGCTAAAAACCTATGAATCACTCTTAATTCAGCTCTATCTATATCCAAATAAGAGTAATTTCCCCCTTTGAATCGGTGATGGCTTGTCATTTGACTCCATACACCATGTGTATCAAAATTTTCATCTATCTTTCTACCATTTAGTATCAACCCTCTACAATCGGCAGATACTAACTCCTCAGGCGTATATATACGTAAAGCCTGAGCCATGTCTAGTAAAGACATGTGGCGCATCAAAACTCCTAACAAAAATCTAATAAAAGATCGATCGGTTAAACTAGCTACCCGATCATTTAATTCTATACTACACAACAATTCTTCACACCATACTTTATATACAGGTCTACGCATGGTGAATAAACGTACCCAGTCATTAAAAGTTGAATTACCATACCTCTGTGCAAGTAATTCCCTAATTGGCCCGGCCAATTCTACAGCTTCTAATGGTCCCCATTCTATGACCCTAGGTACCTCAACAACTTTAGAATGAATAGTATGCAAACCCCTTTGGTATTTTGGATAATCTATCCAAAGTCTGTCAAATCTCAGGTTCGGGTGCAAATCTTCCAAGTGCATATCAGAAAATGTCATGACTGGATGAGGTATATCTTGCTTGTAGTAGCTATCCACCTCCTGTTGTTCCGCATTCTCAGCAGGAGCATTGCGAGCTTGGGATGAAGATTCACCCCTTTCAGTCTGCAAAACACATCAAACACAATTTTTGTGCATCCAAATATGCATTAGTGTCAGCAAAATCATCAATCAAAATAATTACAATGACATGATCAATTTATAACAAACTTAAGCTCATTTTCACATTTTTATCAAATCTACACTTTTTCAAATAAGCATATACGAAAATGTTCGCCAAGTTCATAAGCATTCAACTCAAATAACATGTCAAAATAATCATTACTAGCAATTAAACAAGTTTCAAATGGCATTATCTCTCAAAAATCAAGTTCATGAATTTTAGACTTGAAAAAGTCCACTTTAATTCTCAAAATTATGTTTAGGCTCAAAGTTTGGATCATTTACCTACCTAAACATGTTACACTACTTAATTTAACAACAATTCATGACAAAAATCGGCCATAACCTGTTTATATCAAAAAGCCCCAAATTTGCTCAAGAACACAAACCCTAGATTACTCAAAATTTGAAGTTTAAGGCTTCTAATCATGTTAAATAGCATCAATCTAGGTTATACAAGCATAATACATAAACAATTTAAGCATAATTACACTAAAAAGCATCAAAATCAAATTGGGGAAAAAATTGCTCAAGAACACTAATTTTCGGATTAAATGGTGTTTAGGTGCAGAAATTTACCGTTTTTCTTTAGTAATTCCTTGATAGCATCCTTCTCAACATGATTTTAGTAAAAGATTTGATGATTAACGGTTAAAAATTGTGATTTTGGGGGTGTTTTTGCGTGTTTTTTCGGAGTATTTTCGCAGTGTTTTCTGTTTTTGTGGTGTGGACTGATCAGTTCTGCGTTTATATTTTTTTTCTGTATTTTGGTCCTCCCGCGAGTCGCGGGGTTTAAACCTTCAAACTCCGCGAGTCGCGGAGTTTGTTATTTATTTATTTTTTTTTAACATCTTATACTAATTAAAACAATTAAGTAATTAATTTTAAAATTTTGTTTCCCTTGTTATTTAGGACGAGGTCGTTTCGGATCGATGTCCTAGTCCGTCCTTCGACAAAATTTTAAAATTTGTCTTTTTGTAGCGATTGTTTTAAAAGCTAAGATTTTTGGGTTTTTTAATGTTTTTGGCATACTTTAATTTAATAAGTTTAAAAAAATAATGATAATAAAAGTTCTCGTCCCTCCCTCGGGTAAAGCAATTTGAGTTCAACGACCTAGTCTTCAACTTACGACGAATTTTAAAAATCATATTTTTAACTTAATGAGATAAAGTAAATTTTTGTTTTTAAATTCACACAATTTAAATATAAAATTCAAAATTAATATTAAAAATTCACACCAAACTTTAAAATTTGAAATGCATAAAATTAAAAATTCATATTTTAAAAATTAAAAATTCACACCAAACTTAATTTAAAAATTCATATTATAAATTCACACCAAACTTATATTAATTTTTCAAATATTTACAATTTTAAAAATATTGTTTTTACAAAGTTTACAATATTAATTTAAGATTTAAATATTAATTTTAAAAACATGGTAAAAATAAAATTAAAAATCTTTTTTCGCTTTTTATCCCACTTTAATCAATCAAATATTATCAAAAATATGCGCCCCTTTTTTCGGTAAAGTAATTTCGGTTCCAAGACCTAATTTAACTCATGACGAATTTTTGAAATATTTTGGGTTGATTGATTAAAGATATTTATACCTTAAGAATAAACGTTAAATTTCGCAGTGATGTAATAAATTTTTGAATGATATCAATAATTTCGGTCGCCAAACCTAATTTTATTCAATACCAATTTAATACTTTATAGCGAACAAATTAGCGGTTATTATCAAAAGGTTAAAAATAAAAATAAAAATAAAGACTGTACAGACTTACCTGTGAGATAGTATTCTTAGTTATATGATCTATCCCATTCATAAGATAGTCGGTTTAATTGGTTTTCCATAGCTACATAGGCGTAACCTCGAGCATTCAGTGTCTTTTCTTCTAAACATATGAACGGTCCGTCTCTGCATAAAGTAACAAATTCGGTATTTGAATAGGTTTGATTATTTGAACATTTACCTCCATGTGACCATTTTCCGCATTTGTGACATCTTTCTAGGTGTCGTGCTCTTCTTTTTGCTCCGGATTTTGATTTCCCTTTACCAAATTGTAACTTATTATCTTCGCATCTGGATTCTTTTCTAACTCCGTCCATTCTTTCTCTGATTACTGATACTATTTCACTCGGAAGTGTGTCATTATTACGTTTAGTGATCAAAGCGTGTAGCATTAGACCATGGTTTAGTTCACAGGCAGTCTTCATTTCCTAAAAAAAATAAAAATTCAGAATGGGGGGAGAAGACTAGTTCTTTAGGGTCTGCTAGGGAAAGACCATTCTGGTTCCATTTTCGAGAACTACACGAAAACAGACAATCTAACTCTAACAGAAATACATATTATCCTTTAAAGACTTGATTCTCCCCACACTTAGTTAGATGTGGTGTCGAAATTGTGATTAACTTCGTTGTCGACTTCCATCGGACTATCTATGTAGTGTTTAACTCTGTGACCATTAACTTTAAATTCAATCCCATTTGAATTTATCAATTCTACTGTTCCGTATGGGAAAACTCTTTTGACTATGAATGGTCCAGACCATCTTGATTTCAATTTTCCAGGAAATAGCTTGAATCGTGAATTGAAAAGAAGAACTCTGTCTCCTTCTTTAAATTCTTTTGAACTTCTGATTCTTTTATCATGTCATTTCTTCGTTCTCTCTTTATAGATTAACGAATTTTCGTATGCTTCATGTCTAAATTCTTCTAATTCGTTTAGTTGACTTAATCGTAGACGTCCGGCTTCATGTAAATCAAGATTACATGTCTTCAAAGCCCAAAATGCTTTGTGTTCAATTTCTACTGGAAGATGACATGCTTTTCCATAAACAAGTCTAAAAGGTGTGGTTCCAATTGGAGTTTTGTAGGCTGTTCTAAAAGCCCAGAGTGCATCCTCCAATTTAATGGACCATTCCTTCGGATTTGATCCTACGGTTTTCTCTAGAATACGTTTTAAAGCTCGGTTGGTATTTTCAACTTGTCCACTTGTTTGTGGATGATATGCGGTGGAGATTTTATGAGTTACTCCATATCTTTTAAGAACTTTCTCAAGTTGATTATTACAGAAATGAGTACCCCGATCACTTATTAAAGCTTTCGGTGTTCCAAACCTTGCAAAAAGATATTTTAAAAAGTTGACTACAACTCGTGCATCGTTAGTTAGGAGAGCTTGTGCTTCTGCCCATTTAGATACATAATCAATGGCTACGAGTATATATAGATTATTATGAGATTTTGGAAATGGACCCATAAAGTCAATACCCCAAATGTCAAATACTTCACATACTTGGATGACATTTTGTGGCATTTCATCTCGTTGACTTATTTTTCCGGCCCTTTGACAAGCATCACAGGATTTGCAAAGAAGGTATGCGTCTTTGTAAATTGTAGGCCAATAGAATCCAGAATCATAAACTTTTCTTGCTGTTAGTTGAGGCCCATAATGCCCTCCTGTTGGTCCTGTGTGACAATGGTTTAATATTTTACTAGCTTCATCTCCAAATACACATCGGCGTATTATTCCATCAGGACAACTTTTAAACAGATGTGGATCTTCCCAAAAATAGTGTTTTATATCACTGAAGAATTTCTTTCGTTTTTGGTACAATAATCCTTTTTCAAGGAATCCACAAACTAAGTAGTTTGCATAGTCTGCAAACCATGGGATTTCATTATAATTTATCTTCAATAGATATTCATCAGGAAAGTTGTCTTGTATGGCCGATTCATTTAGAACTTCTAATTCGGGATTTTCAAGACGAGAAAGATGATCAGCGGCGAGATTTTCTGCTCCTCTTTTATCTCGGATTTCAATATCAAACGCTTGTAAGAGTAAGATCCAACGGATTAATCTTGGTTTAGCATCTTGTTTCGAAAATAGGTATCTAAGAGCATAATGGTCGGTATAGACCACCGTTTTTGCTAGAACGAGATATGATCGAAATTTGTCAAAAGCAAAGATAATAGCAAGGAGTTCTTTTTCAGTAGTTGTATAGTTCGTTTGTGCTCCTTGTAACGTCTTACTAGCATAATATATAGGTTGAAATCGTTTTTCAATCCTTTGTCCTAAAACGGCTCCCATTGAAAAATCACTTGCATCGCACATTAGTTCAAATGGTAGATTCCAATTTGGTGTTATCATGATCGGTGCATTAGTGAGTTTCTCTTTAAGAATATTAAAAGATTTGATACACTCATCTGAAAAGATGAATGGAGCATCCTTTTCTAGGAGTTTATTCATAGGAGTGGCAATTTTAGAAAAATCTTTTATGAAACGTCGGTAAAAACCGGCATGCCCTAGAAAACTCCTAACTCCTCTAACATTGGTGGGATGTGGAAGTTTAGCAATTACATCTACTTTAGCTCTATCCACTTCAATTCCTTCTTTTGAAATTTTATGTCCAAGAACGATGCCTTCTTTAACCATGAAATGGCATTTCTCCCAATTAAGTACTAGATTTGATTGTTCGCATCTAATAAGCATTCGTTCAAGATTAACTAGACATGATTCAAATGTATCACCGAAGACTGAAAAGTCATCCATGAAAACTTCCATGCATTCTTCTATCATGTCATGAAAAATCGCCATCATACACCTTTGAAAGGTTGCAGGGGCGTTGCAAAGTCCAAATGGCATGCGTTTGTAAGCAAAAGTACCATAAGGGCACGTGAATGTGGTTTTCTCTTGGTCTTCGGGTGCTATTGGAATTTGAAAATATCCGGAAAATCCATCTAGAAAACAATAGTAACTATTTCCGGCTAATCTTTCCAACATTTGATCAATGAAAGGTAAGGGAAAGTGATCTTTTCTGGTGGCGTCATTTAATTTTCTATAATCAATACATACACGCCATCCTGTTACAGTCCTAGTAGGAATAAGCTCATTTTTCTCATTTGTAATGACAGTCATGCCACCCTTCTTAGGCACGCATTGAACTGGGCTTACCCATGGACTATCAGAAATTGGATAAATTAGACCTGCATCTAGCAGTTTAATAATCTCTTTCTTAACTACATCTTGCATATTAGGATTTAGTCTTCGTTGGCGTTGCACATACATTTTATGACCTTCTTCCATAAGGATTTTATGTGTGCAATACGAAGGACTTATTCCTTTAATATCATGAATCTTCCATGCAATGGCTGGTTTATGAGCTTTCAACACATAAATGAGTTGTGATTTCTCATTTTCAGTAAGAGAAGACGATATTATTACAGGTAATTCAGATTCACCATGTAAATAAGCGTATTCCAAATGGTTTGGAAGTGGCTTTAACTCTAATTTCGGAGGTTCTTCTATCGATGATTTGTATCGATATCTGTCTTCTTCTCTTAGCATTTGGATTTCTTCTGTTGTTGGTTCATATCCATTAGCTATAAGTGTAGCTAACATTTCAGCTTCATCAATTGGTTCATTACCTTCTCCTAAAGAACATTCTCCTGTTCCTTGTAATTCTGGAAATTCTTCTAATAATTCTGCATGTGCATCTATAGTTTGAATATAATAACATGTATCACCTGCAGATTGTGGTTGTTGCATTGCTCTATCAACTGAAAAGGTAACACTCTCATCCTCTATACTTAGGGTCAGTTTCTTACCGAACACGTCTATCATTGCTTTAGCCGTGTTTAAGAATGGTCTTCCTAATATGAGAGGAACTTGAGAATCTTCTTCCATGTCCAGAACAACAAAATCTACTGGAAATACTAAAGTGCCAACTTTAACTAGCATGATCTCCATTATCCCTCTAGGATATTTTATTGATCTATCGGCTAGTTGTATGCTTATTCTGGTTGGTTTCAATTCTCCAAGGTCTAGTTTAGTGTATAGTGAATACGGCATTAAATTTATACTAGCACCTAAGTCTGCCAATGCTTCTATTGAACTAAGACTACCCAGAAAACATGGAATTGTGAAACTTCCTGGATCAGATAATTTTTCTGGTATCTTATTTAACAGCACTGCTGAACAATTAGCATTCATAGTAACAGCCGAGAGTTCTTCCATTTTCTTTCTATTTGTGATCAGATCTTTCAAGAATTTAGCATATCTAGGCATTCCTGAAATCACATCAATGAAAGGAAGATTTACATTTATCTGTTTAAACATATCCAAGAATTTGGATTGCTCGGCTTCAAGTTTTTCTTTCTTCATTTTACTCGGGTAAGGAAGTGGTGGTTGGTATGGTTTAACATAAGGTTTATCCTTAGCTGTGTTATCTTCATTAACCTTTTCAACTATCGGTTCTTTTTCCTTGTCTTGATCAGGTTGTGGTTCTTGTGGAGTAGGAATAGCTTCATCAGAAGTTACAGGTATTTCCGGTGGTTTAAGTGTTGTACCACTTCTTGTGGTAATAGCTTTAGCTGTTTCATTCCGGGGGTTAGCGTTTGTATCACTAGGTAGACTTCCCGGTTTTCTTTCACCTATTAACCTTGCTAGGTTACTTACTTCTTGTTCCAGATTTTGAATAGAAGCTTGTTGATTTCTAAATGCTTGAGCATTTTGTTCATTGGTTTGTTTCTGAGATGTGAAAAACTGCATTTGAGTTTCAACTAGCTTCGTCATCATATCTTCTAAATTCGGTTTTTTATCATCGATTTGTTGTGGTGGTTTGTTTTGAAAATTAGGTCTTTGCTGATTGTAATTATTATTGGATACTTGTTGATTGCTAGGACTTTGTTGGTTGTTGTATGGAATATTTCGGTTATAATTCTGGTTTTGATTGTAAATTGGTCTTGGCGGTTGATAATTATTCTGATAATTATTTCCAGGCCTTTGGTTTATGTATGAAATATTCTCTCTTTGTTCCATTGTTAATTCAATACTGAGACAATCTTTTGTCAAATGTGGTCCTCCACACTGCTCACAACTAATTTGTATTGAGTGAATATCTTTAGTCATCTTTTCCATTCGTCTCTCGACAGCATCTATCTTTGCGGAAATGGAATCTAAGTCATGGCTAGAATCGGCTCTAGCTACTTTAGATGATCTAACGATATCTTTTTCTTGGTGCCACTCATGTGAGTGGGAAGCAGTGTTATCAATAATTTTGTAAGCATCAGTTTTGGTTTTTTTCATAATAGACCCACCAGCTGCTATATCTATGTCTTTCCTTGTAGTGACGTCGCATCCTTGGTAGAATATTTGTACTATTTGACAGGTATCTAAACCATGTTGCGGATATCCTCTTAATAACTTTCCAAATCTTGTCCACGCCTCATATAGAGTTTCATTCAGCTTCTGTGTGAACGTAACAATTTCTGCTTGAAGTATTACGGCTTTAGATGCCGGAAAGAATTATTTAAGAAATTTTTCAACTAAAACGTCCCATGTATCGATCGCCCCTTCAGGTAACGATTCCAACCAATCTTTGGCTTCTCCCTTTAAAGTTCAGGGAAATAACATGAGATATATCTGTTCATCCTCCACTTCTCGGATTTTAAATAGTGTGCAGATCCTATTAAAGGTACGTAAATGTTCATTTGGATCTTCCTTCGGCGCACCACTAAATTGGCATTGATTAGTCACCATGTGTAGAATTTGTCCTTTGATTTCATAATCTGGTGCATTAATGTCTGGATGAGTAATTGCGTGACCTTGGCCAGTGCGTTTAGCTCTCATTCGGTCTTCCATACTTAAAGGTTCCAGATTCTCCATAATTGAATTTGTTGAATCGGAATCACTAGAGGATTCTGATTTAATGGTTCGTTCCTCAACAATCTCTGTTTGAATGATTGGTGGTTCCGGAGGAAAGTTTAGTGGTTCAGGATCTACGAATCGTTCCTGAATATTCTCCGGATTCTCAATTGTGAGGTCGGGTTCAAAAAATGGATTATCGGAAATTTGAACTGGAGTACTTGGTCGACTGGATGACGATTCTAAAGAAAAATCAACGATGGTAATATTTGCTAAATGTCTTGATCTAGTTACAGGTGGTGAACGTACAAAAGGTGGTGAACGTCTTGCTCGGTGCATTCACTGAATATCCTATTAGTTTTAAAAAGGAAAGAAAAATTATAATAAGTTATCCAATCAATAGACTTTTCTGATTTTGTCCACGTTTCGAATAGCCAAAGATGCAGCAGAGGGGCAGGATTCGTTTGGTCTCAATATAATTGAGGACTGTTTGGCTCCAATAACCCGGTCCACGTACAAATCCAACTATTACTACGAACCAGATAATTTTGATGTCTATCAATTTAACCACTTAAAATAAATTTTCGTAATTTTAAGAAATTTAGATAAGAAGTAGAATAAAAATCTATGTCCTAAAACTAGAATAGTGAGAAATAAGAAAGAAAAAGAGTTCGTCGGAAAAAGGTCGAAAAAGAAAAATGGTTGAAAAATAAAAGGTGACGGAAAAATAAAGGAAACTTATAAAACTTAAAAACACTTGACTAACCTAACTATATTACTACAACTAACTTAAAATTATAATCGCAAATTGAGATTACTAATTGGAATGATAATTGATACATAGGAAAAAGTCGTCTAAAAATATGAAAGCTTACAGAAAAAACTAAATCCCAAATGGAAATAACTTAAAAAGAAACTAAAACTTAAAAAGGCGTCGCAAAATTCTAAAGTACCTAACTCTTAGTTTAAAGAAAAAGCACTTAAGGAATTCTACGGCAAAGCCTAAAAATCTAGAAGTAAAAAATAACTATTGTAAAAACTAAGTTTAAAACTAAATATGAGCTAAATATACAAATATTATGCTAAAACAATTAAAAAGGGACAAAATATAAAAATATACAAAAAGTTGTAAAAATTACAATTTTTATAAAAATATTATTTTTATATTATTTATTTATTAAAACTATTAATTTTAAACTTTAAATAAACTAATTAAACTAAATAATACAAATAATAAATAAAACTAAATTAATTAATTTAATATAAATAACCTAATTAGGTTTTAAAGTTAATAATAATAATAAATACCCCGTATTAAATGCAGATTAGGGCTTATGGTCAGCTGTGTCAGACGGCTCCACGAGTCGCGGTACTCGAAGCTGCAAACCCCGCGAGTCGCGGGGTTCCAAATTTCAACTCTGGTACAGTTCAAAATTTGACGCGTTTTTTTTTTTTTGTTTTTATATTTTCTGTTTATATCAAAATATTTGTATAATAAAAACTTATATTTAAAAACTTAAATAAAAATAGAACTACTTTATAATTTTAAAAATATCTTAAAAATAGATTTATAAAATTTTTTTTTTCTGTTTTTTATATTTATAAAATATATTTATAAAATAAATTAAATAAAACTTATATTTTTACAAACTAAAGAAACTGTATAAAACTTAAATATTTATCAAACTCCTAAAAATATTTATATTTTTGTTTTTCTTTTTATATTTTCGAATATTTAAAACGTATTTTTATAAAAACAAATTTTAATAAAAGTAAACTAAAAATCTTTTTTTTTTATATTAGCGTTGCGCTTCCGGCTTTTAAGCGAATCCCCGGCAGCGGCGCCAAAAATACTTGATGTGATAGCGGAGTGTATATAAAATAGCTATTAAATTTTATAAGAAAATACTATTAAATATGATACAATTTTACACAAGATATTTATTTATTTAGAGAATGGATATACTTAAACCTTGCTACAACACTTATAGGCAGTGTACCTAATCATAGAGTAGTGTAGTTTTTTAGTAAGTCCGGTTCGTTCCACAGGGAATATTTTTATACAAAGCTTAACGCTATTTTAGTTTACTTTTATAAAAATACAAATATATATATAAGTAATATTATTATTATAAAGGGGGGTTTTTACCGTTTAATGACCGGTTTGTCGATTTTAAAACTTTAGTCGCAGTTAAAACCAAATGTAAAATATTAAAAATAAATACAAGACTTAAATTAAAGCGTAAAGTAAATAACGATATTGAAATTGCGAATAATAAAAGTGCGATAAAATAAACTTGCGATAATTAAAAAGTACGATAATTAAAAGTCTAATTAAATACAATAACAATAAAAATGCGATAATTAGAAGTGTAATTAAATATAAAATAAAGGAAATTAAATATGAAATAAAAGAATTATGCTTATTTAAACTTCCATAATCATGATGTTTGACGTGTTGATTTTAGTTTTATGCCCATGGGTTAATTGTCCTTTGTCCTGGATTATTTAATATGTCCGTCTGGTTTTTGTCCATAACAGTCCATCAGTCATAAATATAAAGTGCGAGTATCCTCGTCAAATTATCCTTATACCCGAAGTTAAATATTCCAACTAATTGGGGACTTAAACTGTAACAAGATTTTAATACTTTGTTTAATAATTACACCAGGATGTCGACTGAGTGTAACCCAAGGTTTTAATATTTTGTTATCAATTATACCAAGTGTCCTTGTACATAATTTCACCCCTGTTTTAATTATTCTAGTGGCTATTAATCCATTCCCGTGTCCGGTTAAATGAACGAGTATTCGTACATATAAATACCCCGCCCATCGTGTCCGATCGAGTGTATATGGTAATTTATAGGGACGCCCAATTGTAAATCTTTATATTAACATTAACAAACTATCATTTATTTAAACAAATATAAAGCCCATTAATAGCCCATAGTCTAATTTCCACAAGTGTCGTTCTTTTGTCCAAACCCCAATTATGGTACAAAGCCCAATTACCCAATTTTAGTAATTAGCCCAACATCATGATTACTTCGGATTAAATAAGCATAATAATAACTTAGCTACGAGACATTAAATTAAAAAGGTTGAACATAACTTACAATGATTAAAAATAGCGTAGCGTTACACGGACAGAATTTCGACTTACACCCTTACAATATTCGCTAACATACTCTTATTATTAGAATTATAATTAAAATTAAAATTAAAATATAAATTATAAATATAAATATTACGTATATAGATAGAGAGATGGATATATGAGTGTGAAAAATGATCAGAATTCGGTTGGCTTTATAGGGAATTGAGTTCAGGTATACTCCGCGACTCGCGGCCCTTTTTGCCTTCAAACTCCGCGAGTCGCGGAGTTTGTAAATACAGCTCACTCCATTTTGGAGTCTTTCTTGCCGACGGTTTATTTTATTTATATAATATATAAATAATTATAAGAATTATTTAAATATTATATTATATTTATGTGCATAGTTGACTTGTAATTTTTAGTCCGTTGCGTCGAGCGTTGAGAGTTGACTCTGGTCCCGGTTCCGGATTTTTGAACGTCCTTGCGTACAATTTAATATCTTGTACTTTGCGTTTTGAATCTTGTACTCTTGTAATTTCGAGACGTTTCTTATCAATAATTGGAACCTCTTTGATTGTCTTTTGTACTTTTGAGCTTTTTGGTCGTTTGTGTCTTCAATTCGTCGAATCTGTCTTTTGTCTTCACCTTTTATTATTTAAACGAATATCACTTGTAAATAGAACAATTGCAACTAAAAGCTTGTCTTTCTTGAGGAATAATGCTATGAAATATATGTTCGTTTTTAGCATTATCAATGAACATATATGAATATGTATGTATACGTGTATATGTTATAAATTGAAAATGTCAACAAAGTATTTAAACGTATAATGCTTTATATGAACGTATTTGTTTCAATATGATTATCGACGAAATTAAAAAAAATATATTAAATGATTGGATTATCAGAAACATTGAATTATGATTACAAGTGTCTGTTGAGAGGTCCACTATGATTTGAGAAAATCTATTCCTCTTAACGATATTCGGAATAATTTGTAAAGCTATTTATAAATAAAAATAAAAAGTGTCATTTACGAAAGTTAGACAAAAGTTAGTGGAGAATTGGTTTCCATAATATTCTATTAATCTATTTTCAAACGTACAAAGACGTTTTCAGTTTAAAAAGAACTTTATTATTAAAATGAAGATAACTTTTATAAATATCTAGAATCACTTTTGACAACTCATTACTTAACCAGTAAAATAAATATAACGATATTTATATTTTATTTCATTAAATATATATATAACGATTTAAATTAATATTATATATATTTATACGCGTATTATACATACATAGTTTTTATACTTTTACTATACTTTAACTTTACCTTTACTTTTTTTTACTTTACTTTAACTTTAATAATTCATACTTTAATAATTCACTTAAATAATTCATACTTTAATAATTCACTTTAATGATTCATACTTTAATAATTCACTTTAATAATTCATACTTTAATAATTCACTTTAATAATTCATACTTTAATAATTCACTTTAATAATTCACTTTAATAATTCAAAAATAGATTATAAATAGAATTCAATAGGTTTCATTATTTCATACAAACTTGAAAATATATTTCTCTAAACTCTCTCAATCGATTTGCATATATATATATTGATGTTGAAGCGTGGGGGTACGTGATAGTACTATATTTTACTACGAAATACGTTACAAATTACACAAGTTTTAATTATTTATTTACAAATGAGATATACCTAAACCTTGCTACAACACTATAGGTAGTGTACCTAATCGTAGAATAGTATAGTTTTTAGTAAGTCCGGTTCGTTCCACAGGGAGCGGGCTTATTGCACACTATATTTTTAAACAACTATATTTGTACAAAATATATATAATTATATATAATAATATATAAAAGGGGGTTTACCGTTTAATGACCGGTTTGTCGATTTATATTTTAAGCGAAGCGTATAGTAAATGACGATATTTAAATAACAATATAAAATAAATAACAATAATTAAAATGACAATAAATAAAAGTACGAGGAAATATGAAATAAAATATATTATGCTTATTTAAACTTCCGTAACCATGATGTTTGGCGTTTTGATTTTAATTTATTGTCCTGGGTTAATTGTCCTTTGTCCTGGATGTATTTGAAACCTATCTAGTTTTTGTCCATAATAGTTCATCGGTCATAATTATAAACTGCTCGGCAAATTTAACCTTATACCCGAAGTCAAATATTCCAACTAACTGGGGATTCGAACTGTAACAAGGTCTTAATACTTTGCTTAATGAATACACCAGGTTATCGACTGTGTGTAAACCAAGGTTTTAATACTTTGTTAAAAATTACACCAATTACCCTTGAATATAATCCACCCATGTTTTAATGAGTCCATTGACTATTAATCCATCCCCGTGTTCGGTCAAATAAACAATAATTTGTACTTATAAATATCCCGCCCATCGTGTCCGATTAAGCGTATGTGGTTATATATAGATACGTCAAATCATAACCTTTATATTAAATTAACGAGGTATCGTTAATTTAATATAAAGCCCATTAATAGCCCATAGTCTAATTTTCACAAGTGTCGTTCTTTTGTCCAAACCCCAATTATGGTACAAAACCCAATTATCCCGTCTTTAATATTTAGCTCAACATCATGATTACTTCGGCTCAAATAAGCATAATATTAACTTAAGTACGAGACATTAATTTAAAAAGGAGAACATAGCTTACATTGATTATTTATCGCATAGTAGTACACGGACAGAGCTCCGACTTTAAAACCCGTAAAAATAACTTTTACATAACCCAAACTAATCTAATATAACACTAATCTATACTACATATATATATATATATATATATATATATATATATATATATATATATATATATATATATATATATATATATATATATATTATACTACGGAGTATTATTATTATTATATATATATATTTTTTTAAAACTGCAGAAGCTCGTGGCCTTTTATAGGCATTTTGGAATCTGGCTGCTCCGCGAGTCGTGGAGTTTTTGGCCTTCAAACTCTGCGAGTCGTGGAGTTTGATTTTTCAGCTCACAATTTTTTGGATCCTAGCTTGTCGACATAATTTATATATAAATATAAAATATAAATAATTAATATAATTATTTATATATTATATTATATTCTTGTGCATAGTAGACTTGTAATTTTTAGTCCGTTGCGTCAGGCGTTGATAGTTGACTCATGTCCCGGTTCCGGATTTTCGAACGTCCTTTCGTATAATTTAATATCTTGTACTTTGCGTTCCGCAACTTGTACTTTTGTCATTTTTAGACGTTTCTTATCAATATATTGAACCACTTGGATTGTATCTTGTACATTTGAGCTTTTTGGTCATTTGCGTCTTCAAATCGTCGTTTTCGCCTTTTGTCTTCGCACTTATTTAATATAAACGATTACAACTTAAAATAGGACAATTACAACTAAATAATTTACATGTTGGGAGGATATTGCTACTAAATATATGTTCATTTGGAGCACTATCAAATATCCCCACACTTGAACGTTGCTTGTCCTCAAGCAATACAGAACTTGAAATAAAAACATACATGAATCACTTTTTTATTCATCACACTTTGTACATTAGTGATTTTGATATGGTGGTATAAACAATGATAGTAACGATAGAACCATGGTTAAAGGTGGGTGTGTCATCCACAGTTGCCTCGGGTTTAGGTCAACGACACTTGCAATCAAATAGCCGATTTACTTTCGGTTTCCAAAGCAAAGTCCACATTTGAAAGGCGGTTTACAGTCCCACATGACTATGAAAATGTAGATCCTTAAGAAAATTGGATCTTTATGCAAACATTTGATCTTTGAAAATTCAATCTAGCTTTTACCCTACATAAGTTTTCCGGAATAACCCTTCACCGGTGTTGCAAAATATTTTTGTGGGTTTTGTGGGTTTCAGATTTGAAAATTTTAGCTCAAAACTTATGGTTTTGTGTCACCCACTTGCTAACCTTGTATTAGGAAAGCAACACGTCCAGTATACTTGCTCTGTATATTACCTTTCAGTAAACTACCATCCGGTTGTAAAGGAAAGCGATGAACAAGAAACTGTTAAGGCAATGTCTAATGACATGCATTTGATTATGGTCCACAAACATGTCGGATGCTAGTACTATCCTTTGTAGTAGCAATAGTAAAGATCATCCTATAATTTTTTCAGTCTGGCACAAGGTCCTGTCTCCGACCATGCTATGCAACCACCGTTCTTACGGTTGACACCCGATTTGGTTCAGGTGACCTAATGAATTCCAGGTGAATTCCTAGGATTTTACGTTCAGTGGTAATGAACGCATTGAAAATAGGTTTTCAGAAAACAAATCGTTTTGTAATTTGATCAAAATATTTTCTCGTTCAAGCTCGAGTTTATATATCATTGAATTCCATGAGTTTGAATTCTCAATCTTTAAGGTCAATCTTAAGGATTGAGTAATATCAGGCTTAAAAGCTGATTTTTAATCTTTAAGGAGATTATCCTTTATGGGGGTCTGATTCATTAGTCTTATCAAGCTAATTTGCACGGCGCCCTCCCCATTTTACGAGACAGATCCTCTCATGGTTAGGATAAGTCTGACCACTTGGCGACCCTGTTTGATGCTGAGGTCCGTTGATTACCTGCTGATTTTAGTGATGACTTTTCTAGATTTTTCGTCAACCTACAGCTGGTCTGGACGACAACTTCCTGACCTAAATCAAGAAGCGCGTGTCTTTTTCGGAAGACTTTACTTCCTTTTAATGATGGAATTGACTCATCGTGTAGATCTATCTTTTCTTTTCTTTCATCGGGTAAAATAGTTAATTTAGTCCAAAACAAAAGCACCTGCAATAAACTTTACAGAAACATGTGCTAGATAGTTTTTAATTGAATAACTAGGTATATTCTCCCCACACTTAGTTTCTTTCTTTGCCTTTTTATTCTTAAATAAATAAATTCTAGCGTTTTAGGGTGTTTCTCAATTTATGTCCTTTCCGAGGTAACGATAATTTCGGTATTAACACCTAATTTTCACCGTTCATAAATATATATAAACATGATTTTAAATTCATTTAGTTGAAAATTTTTCAAATTTTCATAAAATTTGGCGTATAAACCCGAGAGAATTTATAACCCTTCCCCACACTTGAGATCATGCAATGCCCTCATTTGCATGAAATCAGACTCTAATTATAAATTCATGAGGGTGATTAGTGTAGAAAAGTGATTGAAAATACCCAGTTTGTAATTACAAAGCTCGTCAAATGATAGATGGCGCGCCTCATCGTTCATTCCTTCTTGGTTTATCACACATATTTTTCTTCAAAAACGGTTGCTTTTCTGAACTGTTTGCTAATCTTTGAATATACGTATTTTACCCTAAATTATCATGCATTATTATTAACGAGTTATGCACTAACCTGAACCCCGAATTTAACGTTAAGTGGGGTTAGACTTCCCCACACTTAGCTGACGACATGTGAAGTCGGTAGAATAAGTTCCACGAATTAAAATAGTGAGCCAGTTATTTACATCTCGGGTGGTATAAAATATATCAATGGGTTTAAAGTTTAGACCCACCCGAATATCACTACTTAATTCTTTTTTAAGTGTAGCTTTTAGTAAATGGATATGTCTCTTTTCTGGTTTTTGGTCAAATGGATCGATATACACCGACATACTTATTTCTATAGGGTGGACAATTCCTAATATTTCCTTCCTTTTTATTCTCAGGATCAAAGTTTTCACCTCTATTACCCAATTGGGTGAAATTCGAGGTGTCATTATCTATTACAACTCGTAGTTCATTTCCGGTGGATGACTCGTCTATTGAGAATATTGGGTTGGAAGGTTGTGGAATGGTGAAGTTCGGTTTGGCCTCGGGGGTAAAATTTTCAACGTTATCGTATTCCCAAGAGTACCAATTTGTCACCCTTACTTCTTCTTTATACATTGATGGATCGATGATTTTGTCGGTAGAGGCTAATGTGTCGATATGTTGTGAAATTGGTAAGACTGAATAAAAAGTATCATCGGGATAGTTGGTGATTTCGGAGCTCTCGAATTCATCAAAATTCAATGATATGAGATTTTCTTGCACACGACTCCTCAGATCAACAGGTGTGTAGTCTGATAGAGTTTCAGCTTGCCAGTTTACAAACTCTCTCATTTGTTCATTTTGAGCATTGAGTTCTTCGAGTTTGATTTTCATATTGTCTAATAAATTTTCAGACACGTAATTTTCCTCGTCTACTGGTTGTTGAGTTTGGAAATATTCTTGGGAATAATCCCAATTTGAATTGTATTCTTCATAATCATTCCATTCAGGTTCCGTGGGTGCGTAATTTTCCATAGGAACGTAATAATAACATTCCCATATTGAGTGATAATCTCCACAGACTTCACAACCAGTTATTGTTTCGTCATTCGTGATCCTAGATTGACCGAACGAATTGTCATCAACACCCGTTTGAGAGTATTGATTTAATTGATTTTGGATATCAAAAAGAGTTTTCATAGCCTTGTTTTCAAAATTTTCCATTTTATTGCGATGGCCAAATTTTAGCTACAATGTGGTGCATTTACTAATTATCCTATTAGTTATAAAAATAGAAAAACTTATATAAGTTGTCCAATTAATAGACTTTTCTGCTTTTGCCCACGTTTCGAATAGCCAAAAGATGCAGCAGGGAGCCAGAACCCTTTAAATCGGAAGCTCACAACTCAGCCACTAACAAATCCAACTATTACTACGAAGCAGAAAATTGTCAACGTCCATTAATTTAACCACTTAAATAATTTTTCTTTCCGTTTGAGATATTAGATAAGAAATAGAGAAAATTTCTAAGTCCTAAAAACTAAAGCGTCGAGAAATAAGAAAGAAAAAGAATGCGCGTCGAAAAACGTCGAAAAATAAAAATAAGAAAGTAGTGAGTCGTGACTTAAAAGGCACTAAAATTTTAAAATCGTCGCAAAATTCTAAAGCACCTAAATCTTAGTCTAAAGATATAGCACTTAAGGGATTTAACGGCAAAGCCTAAAAATCTAAAAATAAAAATAAGCTACGGCAAAATACTAGAACTTAAAACTAGCTACGAACAATAAAGATACAAATATTACACTAAAAAAATACAAAATATAAAAATAAACTTAAAGTTGTAAAAAGTACAATTTTTATAAAAATATTATTTTTATATTTTTATTTTATAAAAGTATTAATTTTTATATATAATAAAACTAATTAAAAGTAATTATTACAAATTTAATTAAAACTAAATATTAAATATTAAATTAATTAAACCTAATTAGGGTTTTAAAATAATAATAATTAATATTATTCCGTAATAAATGCGAAGTAGGGTTCCTGGGTGCCCTGTCAGGGTGGCTTCGCGAGTCGTGGAGTTTTAAGCCTGCAAACTCCGCGAGTCGTGGAGTTTGAAAAACGTGTTTTTTTTTAAATTTTATATTGTTTTTCTAAAAATATATATAAATATATTTATACAAAAATAAATTAAAAATATAGCGTTTCGCCTGGACCCCGGCAGCGGCGCCAAAAACTTGATGTGGTAGCGTGGGGGTACGTGATAGTACTATATTTTACTACGAAATACGTTACAAATTACACAAGTTTTAATTATTTATTTACAAATGGGATATACCTAAACCTTGCTACAACACTATAGGCAGTGTACCTAATCGTAGAGTAGTATAGTTTTTAGTAAGTCCGGTTCGTTCCACAGGGAGCGGGCTTATTGCACACTATATTTTTAAACAACTATATTTGTACAAAATATATATAATTATATATAATAATATATAAAAGGGGGTTTACCGTTTAATGACCGGTTTGTCGATTTATATTTTAAGCGAAGCGTATAGTAAATGACGATATTTAAATAACAATATAAAATAAATAACAATAATTAAAATGACAATAAATAAAAGTACGAGGAAATATGAAATAAAATATATTATGCTTATTTAAACTTCCGTAACCATGATGTTTGACGTTTTGATTTTAATTTATTGTCCTGGGTTAATTGTCCTTTGTCCTGGATGTATTTGAAACCTATCTGGTTTTTGTCCATACTAGTTCATCGGTCATAATTATAAACTGCTCGGCAAATTTAACCTTATACCCGAAGTCAAATATTCCAACTAACTGGGGATTCGAACTGTAACAAGGTCTTAATACTTTGCTTAATGAATACACCAGGTTATCGACTGTGTGTAAACCAAGGTTTTAATACTTTGTTAACAATTACACCAATTACCCTTGAATATAATCCACCCATGTTTTAATGAGTCCATTGACTATTAATCCATCCCCGTGTTCGGTCAAATAAACAATAATTTGTACTTATAAATATCCCGCCCATCGTGTCCGATTAAGCGTATGTGGTTATATATCGATACGTCAAATCATAACCTTTATATTAAATTAACGAGGTATCGTTAATTTAATATAAAGCCCATTAATAGCCCATAGTCTAATTTCCACAAGTGTCGTTCTTTTGTCCAAACCCCAATTATGGTACAAAACCCAATTATCCCGTCTTTAATATTTAGCTCAACATCATGATTACTTCGGCTCAAATAAGCATAATATTAACTTAAGTACGAGACATTAATTTAAAAAGGAGAACATAGCTTACATTGATTATTTATCGCGTAGTAGTACACGGACAGAGCTTCGACTTTAAAACCCGTAAAAATAACTTTTACATAACCCAAACTAATCTAATATAACACTAATCTATACTATATATATATATATATATATATATATATATATATATATATATATATATATATATATAAATATATATATATATATATATATATATATATATATATATATATTTATTTATTTATTTATATTATACTACGGAGTATTATTATTATTATGTATATATATTTTTTTAAAACTGCAGAAGCTCGTGGCCTTTTATAGGCATTTTGGAATCTGGCTGCTCCGCGAGTCATGGAGTTTTTGGCCTTCAAACTCCGCGAGTCGTGGAGTTTGGTTTTTCAGCTCACAATTTTTTGGATCTTAGCTTGTCGACATAATTTATATATAAATATAAAATATAAATAATTAATATAATTATTTATATATTATATTATATTCTTGTGCATAGTAGACTTGTAATTTTTAGTCCGTTGCGTCGGGCGTTGATAGTTGACTCATGTCCCGGTTCCGGATTTTCGAACGTCCTTTCGTATAATTTAATATCTTGTACTTTGCGTTCCGCAACTTGTACTTTTGTCATTTTTAGACGTTTCTTATCAATAAATTGAACCACTTGGATTGTATCTTGTACATTTGAGCTTTTTGGTCATTTGCGTCTTCAAATCGTCGTTTTCGCCTTTTGTCTTCGCACTTATTTAATATAAACGATTACAACTTAAAATAGGACAATTAAAACTAAATAATTTACATGTTGGGAGGATATTGCTACTAAATATATGTTCATTTGGAGCACTATCATATATATATATATATATATATATATATATATATATATATATATATATATATATATATATATATATATATATATATATATATATATATATATATTTGCTCTGTATTATTTCAAGATATTATTAGTATACATAAAATATTACGATGGAGTTCTGTCCGAGTGATTTCAAAATAGTTTTTTTTAATGAGTCGAAGCTAAGGAAATTATGGGTTATAGCTATGGAGGTGATGGGTATGGTTCATGGGTATGCTCGTGAGGTCAATCTAGTGTTTATCATCTCCGTTGCGTCTACGTACTTTCCTGCAATATTGAATCTCAATATTGATACGTGAGCACTCATAACTTAACTTTTATATATCAATAGTGTATCCCTGACTAGTGCTCGAGTATATAGGATTATGCATGCTTGTACATTCGATATTGTCCTTAGATAGGTTTGTTGAATCCTGAATTAGATACATATGCTACTAAGATAGGATATATGATATGCATGTCGTTGAAAAGCTAGCGAAAAATTAAGAACTTTTCATTTAGATATCGAATGGTTTCGATGAACGGATTTGAAGTTATAGTCAACTGAATTTTAGTATTATTGTTAAAATGATTATTATTACTATCGTCGTTATTATTTTAATAGAAATATCATTGTTATTATAAAATATCATTATTACTATTATGTTAGTATTATCATTTTATCATAATAACATTTTTAGTAAATATAAATAATGTTATTTTTTTTATAGAATAATAATAATTATTATTACAAAATAATACAACTTTTACTTATTATTATTATGATCAATATTATTTTATCAAATAAATAGGGGATACAAAGATATTTTTCACCACGCGTAATATAATTACATTAATAATACTTACCACTATAGTTTTACTATATTAAGTGAACTTTATAAATTTTACTACTTAAGATATATAAAAGTATATTTTATCATATATAAACGTTAATATAAATTTTTATTAATAAATGACTTTTATTATTATAAAATCTAATAAATATATTTAAATATATAAAATGACTATAGTTAAGTTATATAATAAACACGTATAAATTTTAGAAGTCATTTTGGGTCAAGTTGACTTTTGTTGACTTTTGCATATTAGTCTCGAGCATTAGGATTGTGGTACACTATGACTTGACCAAAAATTGTTAGACAAATATTGACCAACATATAAATATATATAATTAATATAGGTTCGTGAATCCGAGGCCAACCTTGCACTTGTTAAATGACGTTATATGTATTTTTACTACGAAATACAGTATGGTGAGTTTCATTTGCTCCCTTTTATATATATTTTTGGGACTGAGAATACATGCGCTGTTTTTATAAATGTTTTACGAAATAGGCACAAGTACTAAAACTAATTCTATGTGGGTTTAAACCAGAAATATACCCTTAGCTTGGTAACATTAAACTACTTGTCTATGTACGGTAGGCGCGAATCCTAAAGATAGATCTATTGGGCCTGACAAACCCCATCCTGACTATGGGATGCTTTAGTACTTCGAGGTTATTTTAAACACATCTGATCTGGTGTACTTCAGAGGGTAAAAGATGAACGTTAAGGCTTGTTACCGGGTGCCTACAATTTATAGAATACTTTTATACACTTGCGAGTGTACATATATTTATAAACAGAAATCTTATGGTCTATTAATATATTGAAATGATTGTTATGATAAACCTATGAACTCACCAACCTTTTGGTTGACACTTTAAAGCATGTTTATTCTCAGGTATTAAAGAAATCTTCCGCTGTGTATTAGCTCATTTTAAGGATATTACTTGGAGTCATTCATGGCATATTTTGAAAGACGTTGCATTCGAGTCATTGAGTTCATCAAGATTATTATTATGTCAATTATAGTTGGATGTATTATGAAATGGTGTGCATGCCGTCAACTTTCGTTGTAAAGAAAGTTTGTCTTTTAAAACCGAATGCAATGTTTGTAAAATGTATCATATGGAGGTCAAAATACCTCACGATGTAATCAACTATTGTGAATCGTTTATAATGTATATGAACGGGTCCTTTCAGAAGCCATCCGGTTTCATGAAGGATGCAATGGCTGCTATTACCTCACCTAAACCTGCCACCATAACACCTCAGGTCACATCAGATGAATATAAGACTCAGCAAAATCTGTTGATGTCTTTGGTCACAAAAATAACCAATCTGGAGAATCAAGCTACTGAGGAGAAAAAGATCAGTAATGCTAAGATTGAGTCATTGGTGGAAGAGAACAAGAGGTTATCTGATAGACTGGACCATTAGAAGGAAAGAATAGATAAGTTGAGAAAGAAAGTTTTGGCGATTAAGAGTGAGAACAAGGAGAAAATGAAGAAGTTAAATGAAAAGATTGAATAGCTTACCTCTGGTAAAACCAAGTTGATAACGGAAAAAGGAGAAGAGTATTCTTCTGATTTGGGAGAAGGTGATGAAAGAGACGATGAAGAAGATGCTGGAACTGGAGGACCCTCTTTTGATGTACCGTTAGTGATACCTATTCGAAGTTTTAATGAATATGGTGAGGTCTTTACTGTTGAATATTATATGAATTATTCAAATATTTTTAATGATGCAAAAAAGGGGGACGTTCCACCAAGTGAGTTTCCTTTGGAACAGCTTGCTGCTCTAGCATATGACAGCGAAAATGATACGGAGAATGCAGAGACAGCTGAAGTTGAAAACAAGACTCCACAAGAAGAGTCATTGTCAAATATCCCTCCCGAATCAATCCAAAATATCAACTTAAGTAATTTTGATAATTTGTTTGCTGATGAGAAGAGTGAAGATTCTGTTGGTAAAGATAGTTTGAAAGAGGATTTGATTATCGAGTCCGAGGATGAATTTGTGACAGAATCTGAAGAAGAAGAAGAAGAAGAAGTTGAAATTGTTATGCCTTCGCTTGAGCCGTACTCGCATCCGTCACTCAACACCTTAAGTGATTTCTTCAATCTGAGTTGTGAGGAGAAAAGAAAGAACTTAATTGAGTTAGAAAAGGCGAGGAAGGTATACAAAGAACTAGTAAAAGAAGTAGATGTTATGATAGAAAGGAACAAGAAGATCCGACATGAGAAACTGCTCGTTGAGAAAGAAAGAAAAGAAACTGAATTGAAAGATAAGAAACTCCGAGCCGAATAAGCTAAAGCCGAGACATGGAATGAGATTAATTAATGGTTCAAACGTGATAGGGTTAAAGTGAATAGAAACGTTAAGGAAGATGAAGATCGTCAGAGTTGGTGGAGACAGAACGTTGTTAACCCTGATCAAGTAGATAAGCCAGAGCTCGAGCCGAAGTTTGTCAGTTTCTATGAGAAAGGTAAAAGAACCAAGAAGTACTCCAAGGGTAAAATTTTGAGTTGGGGCTATTTCAAGGAGATCAATTGTTTTGCGATCAAGAGGGAAGGCGGAGTAGATTATAAGGCACGTCCAAGTCACTTCAAAACTCTACCGTACTTCGAGATCATGCAACTTGCGAAGCTGAAGATGTTGAACGCTGAAGATTGTGACCTTTCCAGGTGGTTTCAAAGAAAACTCAGATATGAGTATAAGAGAGGGAAATGGGACATCTTTAAGTTAACGGCCGCTAGGTTTTCCATACACCTGACAAAGAAAAACTCTAAGGGAGGACCTATCTGAAATGTCCCGTTCTTATTGATTAAAAACGTTCCATATTAATTGATTTCGTTGCGAGGTTTTGACCTCTATATGAGACATTTTTCAAAGACTGCATTCATTTTTAAAACAAACCATAACCTTTATTTCATAAATAAAGGTTTAAAAAGCTTTACGTAGATTATCAAATAATGATAATCTAAAATATCCTGTTTACACACGACCATTACATAATGGTTTACAATACAAATATGTTACATCGAAATTAGTTTCTTGAATGCAGTTTTTACACAATATCATACAAACATGGACTCCAAATCTTGTCCTTATTTTAGTATGCAACAGCGGAAGCTCTTAGTATTCACCTGAGAATAAACATGCTTTAAATGTCAACAAAAATGTTGGTGAGTTATAGGTTTAACCTATATATATCAAATCATAATAATAAACCACAAGATTTCATATTTCAATACACATCCCATACATAGAGATAAAAATCATTCATATGGTGAACACCTGGTAACCGACATTAACAAGATGCATATATAAGAATATCCCCATCATTCCGGGACACCCTTCGGATATGATATAAATTTCGAAGTACTAAAGCATCCGGTACTTTGGATGGGGTTTGTTAGGCCCAATAGATCTATCTTTAGGATTCGCGTCAATTAGGGTGTCTGTTCCCTAATTCTTAGATTACCAGACTTAATAAAAAGGGGCATATTCGATTTCGATAATTCAACCATAGAATGTAGTTTCACGTACTTGTGTCTATTTTGTAAATCATTTATAAAACCTGCATGTATTCTCATCCCAAAAATATTAGATTTTAAAAGTGGGACTATAACTCACTTTCACAGATTTTTACTTCGTCGGGAAGTAAGACTTGGCCACTGGTTGATTCACGAACCTATAACAATATATACATATATATCAAAGTATGTTCAAAATATATTTACAACACTTTTAATATATTTTGATGTTTTAAGTTTATTAAGTCAGCTGTCCTCGTTAGTAACCTACAACTAGTTGTCCACAGTTAGATGTACAGAAATAAATCGATAAATATTATCTTGAATCAATCCACGACCCAGTGTATACGTATCTCAGTATTGATCACAACTCAAACTATATATATTTTGGAATCAACCTCAACCCTGTATAGCTAACTCCAACATTCACATATAGAGTGTCTATGGTTGTTCCGAAATATATATAGATGTGTCGACATGATAGGTCGAAACATTGTATACGTGTCTATGGTATCTCAAGATTACATAATATACAATACAAGTTGATTAAGTTATGGTTGGAATAGATTTGTTACCAATTTTCACGTAGCTAAAATGAGAAAAATTATCCAATCTTGTTTTACCCATAACTTCTTCATTTTAAATCCGTTTTGAGTGAATCAAATTGCTATGGTTTCATATTGAACTATATTTTATGAATCTAAACAGAAAAGTATAGGTTTATAGTCTGAAAAATAAGTTACAAGTCGTTTTTGTAAAGGTAGTCATTTCAGTCGAAAGAACGACGTCTAGATGACCATTTTAGAAAACATACTTCCACTTTGAGTTTAATCATAATTTTTGGATATAGTTTCATGTTCTTAATAAAAATCATTTTCTCAGAATAACAACTTTAAAATCAAAGTTTATCATAGTTTTTAATTAACTAACCCAAAACAGCCCGCGGTGTTACTACGACGGCGTAAATCCGGTTTTACGGTGTTTTTCGTGTTTCCAGGTTTTAAATCATTAAGTTAGCATATCATATAGATATAGAACATGTGTTTAGTTGATTTTAAAAGTCAAGTTAGAAGGATTAACTTTTGTTTGCGAACAAGTTTAGAATTAACTAAACTATGTTCTAGTGATTACAAGTTTAAACCTTCGAATAAGATAGCTTTATATATATGAATCGAATGATGTTATGAACATAATTACTACCTTAAGTTCCTTGGATAAACCTACTAGAAAATAGAAAAATGGATCTAGCTTCAATGGATCCTTGGATGGCTCGAAGTTCTTGAAGCAGAATCATGACACGAAAACAAGTTCAAGTAAGATCATCACTTGAAATAAGATTGTTATAGTTATAGAAATTGAACCAAAGTTTGAATATGATTATTACCTTGTATTAGAATGATAACCTACTGTAAGAAACAAAGATTTCTTGAGGTTGGATGATCACCTTACAAGATTGGAAGTGAGCTAGCAAACTTGAAAGTATTCTTGATTTTATGAAACTAGAACTTTTGGAATTTATGAAGAACACTTAGAACTTGAAGATAGAACTTGAGAGAGATCAATTAGATGAAGAAAATTCAAGAATGAAAGTGTTTGTAGGTGTTTTTGGTCGTTGGTGTATGGATTAGATATAAAGGATATGTAATTTTGTTTTCATGTAAATAAGTCATGAATGATTACTCATATTTTTGTAATTTTATGAGATATTTCATGCTAGTTGCCAAATGATGGTTCCCACATGTGTTAGGTGACTCACATGGGCTGCTAAGAGCTGATTATTGGAGTGTATATACCAATAGTACATACATCTAAAAGCTGTGTATTGTACAAGTACGAATACGGGTGCATACGAGTAGAATTGTTGATGAAACTGAATGAGGATGTAATTGTAAGCATTTTTGTTAAGTAGAAGTATTTTGATAAGTGTATTGAAGTCTTTCAAAAGTGTATGAATACATATTAAAACACTACATGTATATACATTTTAACTGAGTCGTTAAGTCATCGTTAGTCGTTACATGTAAATGTTGTTTTGAAACCTTCAGGTTAACGATCTTGTTAAATGTTGTTAACCCGATGTTTATAATATCAAAAGAGATTTTAAATTATTATATTATCATGATATTATGATGTACGAATATCTCTTAATATTATATATATACATTAAATGTCGTTACAACGATAATCGTTACATATATGTCTCGTTTCAAAATCATTAAGTTAGTAGTCTTGTTTTTACATATGTAGTTCATTGTTAATATAATTAATGATATGTTTACTTATCATAATATCATGTTAACTATATATATAACCATATATATGTCATCATATAGTTTTTACAAGTTTTAACGTTCGTGAATCACCGGTCAACTTGGGTGGTCAATTGTCTATATGAAACCTATTTCAATTAATCAAGTCTTAACAAGTTTGATTGCTTAACATGTTGGAAACATTTAATCATGTAAATATCAATCTCAATGAATATATATAAGCATGGAAAAGTTCGGGTCACTACACTATCCGTGTTGTTAAGTTCCGTCCAGCTAAGTATATGAAACAATCTCCCTTGATGCCATTACCCAAGGATATCTGTAAAAACTTCAGATGGTGGTTCTATCATGAGTTGTCGGAAGAAACAGTGATCTTGACTGCGATTGAGAAGGATGATGGAAGCATACAGTTCGACAATGTGAGGATTCTAGATCCTATGTGGCTGAGGAACTTGTCGAGATTTGATGTGGAGACTCTTCACCGCCATCACATTACATTCAGAGATGATCGAAAGGAGGAAGCTATGAGATATCAACGTGTGATCGATGTCCTCTATGCATATCTCAACAGAGAAAGTGATGCTCAAAGCTCAAACCAAGTTTAAGCCAGCTGATGTGTGTCAAATACTGTGATGCTAGTTAGTAATTTTGTTTGTTTTTGTTTTTGATGATGATGTATTTTGGAGAGAGAAAGAATCTGGATATGTAATTGATATTAGACTGATGTTACTTTTGGATTTATGTGTATTTCACGAACGTTTACTTTATTGTAATTGATGTTCTAGGTCCTAGAGGGAGTTGTTGATGCATGTTCTGTAAGTCCCTAGACATCTTGCCTACGTTTGTGATTAGTACTTCAGTATATGGGATACCATGATCGCTCGTTATTATCCTATCTGTGTTTGTATGTGGTTACATGTACTGCAGGAACGCGATACGGATGTTTGACTATGTTAGACTTAGTCAGACGTACGAGTGAAGCATCACTCATACGGCTGATAGGCTCATACGCATGGTTGATGCTGAGCTAAGTCATAATTATTACCTGAATAAGAAGACACAAGTGAGTGATCACCCGTACGGTTGATGAAGCCAACTCGTACGTGTGATGGATGACTCGTACGGGTGAGTCAACAGCAGGGGTATATAAAGTCTCATGTTCTTCATTTTAGGTTAAGCCTCTCTCACATACAATCCTTGTTGTGGTTTGACTAATTTAATCCCAAAAAGCTACCCATATTCACTTTGATTGGTTTGATTCACTAATTCCGCCTTTGTGTGAATTAAACCTGTTGATCTCGAAGTTCCTAGTCATGTTTCATCAAAATTACTCTCTCTCAAGTGTTCTTCCATTGTTCTAAGTGTTCTTCATCATCTTCATCAAAATCTAGCTCAATCTTGTTCATAAACCAAGTTATAAAACAACTACTCAAGAACACACTAACAACACTTCCAAGTTTGCTAGCTTACTTCCAATCTTGCAAATCTACTTTGAGTGATCATTAAACCTCAAGAAATCTTTCTTATTTACATTAAGATATCTTTCTAATACAAGGTAATACTCATATTCAAACTTTGATTCAATTTCTATAACTTTAACAATCTTATTTCGAGTGGAAATCTTACTTGAACTTGTTTTCATGTCATGATTCTACTTCAAGAACTTTCAAGCCATCAAAGGATTCTCTGAAGCTAGATCTATTTTTCTCATTTCCAGTAGGTTTATCCACAAAACCTGAGGTAGTAATGATGTTCATAACATCATTCGTTTCATATATATAAAACTATCATATTCGAAGGTTTAAACTTGTAATCACTAGAACATAGTTTAATTAATTCTAAACTTGTTTGTAAAAAAAATTTAATCCTTCTAACTTGACTTTTAAAATCAACTAGACACATGTTCTATATCTATATGATATGCTAACTTAATGATTTAAAACCTGAAAACACGAAAAACACCGTAAAACCGGATATACGCCGTCGTAGTAACACCGCGTGCTGTTTTGGGTTAGTTATTTAAAAACTATGATAAACTTTAATTTAAAAGTTGTTCTTCTGGAAAAATGATTTTTCTTATGAACATGAAACTATATCCAAAAATCTTGGTTAAACTCAAAGTGGAAGTATGTTTTCCAAAATGGTCATCTAGACGCCGTTCTTTCGACTGAAATGACTACCTTTACAAAAATGACTTGTAACCTGTATTTCCGACTATAAACTTATACTTTTTCTATTTAGATTCATAAACTTAAGTTCATTATGAAACCATAGAAACTTGAATCACTCAAAACGGATTTAAAACGAAGATGTTATGGGTAAAACAAGATCGGATAATTTTGCTTGTTGTAGCTACGTGAAAATTGGTAACAAATCTATATTAATCATATCCTAGCTAACTCATATTGTATTATACATGTATTCTAATATATTATGTAATCTTGGGATACCATAGACACGTATGCAAATGTTTTGACATATCATATCGACCCATGTATATATATTATTTGGAACAACCATAGACACTCTATATGCAGTAATGTTTGAGTTAGCTATACAGGGTTGAGGTTGATTCCAAATATATATATACTTTGAGTTGTGATCTAGCCTGAGACGTGTATACACTGGGTCGTGGATTGATTCAAGATAATATATATCGATTTATTTCTGTACATCTAACTGTGGACAACTAGTTGTAGGTTACTAACGAGGACAGCTGACTTAATAAACTTAAAACATTAAAATGTATTAAAAATGTTGTAAATATATTTTGAACATACTTTGATATATAAGTACGTATTTGTTATAGGTTCGTGAATAGACCAGTGGCCAAGTCTTACTTCCCGACGAAGTAAAAATCTGTGAAAGTGACCGCTTTTAAAATCTAATATTTTTGGGATGAGAATACATGCAGCTTTATAAATGTTTTACAAAATAGACACAAGTACATGAAACTACTTTCTATGGTTGAATGATCGAAGACGAATATGCCCCTTTTTACTTGGTAACCTAAGAATTAGTAAACCAGTCTACTAACTGACGCGAATCCTAAAGATAGATCTATTGGGCCCAACAAACCCCATCTGTTGTAGCGGATGCTTTAGTACTTCGAGTTTTATATCATGTCCGATGGATGTCCCGAAATGATGGGGATATTCTTATATGCATCTTGTTAATGTCGGTTACCAGGTGTTCACCATATGAATGATTTTTATCTCTATGTATGGGATGTATATTGAAATATGAAATCTTGTGGTCTATTATTACGATTTGATAAATATATAGGTTAAACCTATAACTCACCAACTTTTTTGTTGACGTTTAAAGCATGTTTATTCTCAGGTGATTATTAAGAGCTTCCGCTGTTGCATGCTAATATATGGATAAGATTTGGTGTCAGCATGCTTGTATAATATTGTTTAAAACTGCATTCGAGATTTACTTTGTTGTAACATATTAATATTGTAAACCAATATGTATTGGTAGTGTGTAAGTGTGATATTTTTAGATTATCATTTCTGGATAATCTAGGTGGTGTCTTTTTAACCTTGTCGATAAAATAAATGTTATGGTTTATTTTAAAAACGAATGCAGTCTTTGAAAAGCGTCTCATATAGAGGTCAAAATCTCGCAACGAAATCAATTAATATGGAACGTTTATAATCAATATGAACGGGACTGATAATGCTAAAAACGAACATATATTTCATAGCATTATTCCTCAAGAAAGACAAGCTTTTAGTTGCAATTGTTCTATTTACAAGTGATATTCGTTTAAATAATAAAAGGTGAAGACAAAAGACAGATTCGACGAATTGAAGACGCAAACGACCAAAAAGCTCAAAAGTACAAAAGACAATAAAAAAGGTTCCAATTGTTGATAAAAAAACGTCTCGAAATTACAAGAGTACAAGATTCAAAACGCAAAGTACAAGATATTAAATTGTACGCAAGGACGTTCGAAAATCCGGAACCGGGACCAGAGTCAACTCTTAACGCTCGACGCAACGGACTAAAAATTACAAGTTAACTATGTATATAAATATAATATAATATATAATTAATTATATTAATTATATATATATATTATATTTATAAATAAAAACCGTCGGCAGAGAAAGACTCCAAGGGACTGAGCTGTAATTTCATTCTCCGCGACTCGCGGAGTTTGAAGGCAAAAATGCCGCGAGTCGCGGAGCCCCAAAATGAAAAACTGCCTATAAAGCCAACCGAATTCTGATCGTAAAAATCATCTTTTTTCTCCTCATTCATACGATATATATATATTTATAATTTATATTTTAATTTTAATTTTAATTATAATTCTAATAATAAGGGTATGTTAGCGAATATTGTAAGGGTGTAAGTCGAAATTCTGTCCGTGTAACGCTACGCTATTTTTAATCATTGTAAGTTATGTTCAACCTTTTTACATTAATGTCTCGTAGCTAAGTTATTATTATGCTTATTTAAAACGAAGTAATCATGATGTTGGGCTAATTACTAAAATTGGGTAATTGAGCTTTGTACCATAATTGGGGTTTGGACAAAAGAACGACACTTGTGGAAATTAGACTATGGGCTATTAATGGGCTTTATATTTGTTTAACTAAATGATAGTTTGTTAATGTTAATATAAAGATTTACAATTGGGCGTCCCTATAAATTACCATATACACTCAATCGGACACGATGGGCGGGGTATTTATATGTACGAATAATCGTTCATTTAACCGGACACGGGAATGGATTAATAGCCACTAGAATAATTAAAACAGGGGTGAAATTACATTCAAGGGTAATTGGTGTAATTGTTAACAAAGTATTAAAACCTTGGTTTACACGCAGTCGATAACCTGGTGTATTCATTAAACAAAGTATTAAAACCTTGTTACAATTCGAATCCCCAATTAGTTGGAATATTTAACTTCGGGTATAAGAATAATTTGATGAGGACACTCGCACTTTATATTTATGACTGATGGACTGTTATGGACAAAAACCAGACGGACATATTAAATAATCCAGGACAAAGGACAATTAACCCATGGGCATAAAACTAAAATCAACACGTCGAACATCATGATTACGGAAGTTTAAATAAGCATAATTCTTTTATTTCATATTTAATTTCCTTTATTTTATATTTAATTGCACTTCTAATTATCGCACTTTTATTTATTGTTATTTAATCGCACTTTTAATTATCGTACTTTTTAATTATCGCAATTTTATTTTATCGCACTTTTATTATTTGCAATTTCATTATCGTTATTTACTTTACGCTTTAAATTAAGTCTTTTATTTATTTAATATTTTACATTAGGTTTTAACTGTGACTAAAGTTTTAAAATCGACAAACCGGTCATTAAACGGTAAAAACCCCCCTTTATAATAAAATTACTTAGATATATGTTTGTATTTTTATAAAAGTAAATTAATATAGCGTTAAGCTTTGTTTAAAGATTTCCCTGTGGAACGAACCGGACTTACTAAAAACTACACTACTTTACGATTAGGTACACTGCCTATAAGTGTTGTAGCAAGGTTTAAGTATATCCATTCTATAAATAAATAAATATCTTGTGTAAAATTTTATCGTATTTAATAGTTTTTCCTAGTAAAATATAAACTATTTCGTATCCCTTAGCTTTGACATCAAGTATTTTTGGCGCCGCTGCCGGGGATTCTCTTAAACGCCGGAAGCGCAACGCTAATATAAAAAAAAAAGATTTTTAGTTAACTTTTATTAAAATTCGTTTTTGTAAAAATACGTTTTAATTATTCAAAAATATAAAAAGAAAAACAAAAATATAAGTATTTTTAAGATTTTGTTAAATATTTAAGTTTTATAAGTTTCTTTATTTTTATTTTAGTTTATAAAAATATAAGTTTTATTTAAATATCTTTTATTTATATAAAAACAGAAAACAGAAAAAAAAAAAAAAAAAAAACGCGTAAATTAAAACTGGTGAACCCCGCGACTCGCGGGGTTTGATGCATTAAATACCGCGACTCGCGGAGATAACCTGACACACCGACAGAAGCCCTAATTCAGCATTAATTACGGTTAATTATTAATTATTATTATTATTATAACCCTAACTAATTATTATTATTATAATTACTTTTACTTTTTATTTAATTTATATACTTTAGTTAAATTAGTTTTATTAAAATGTAAAATTAATAGTTTTAATAAATAAATAATATAAAAATAATATTTTTATAAAAATTGTAATTTTTATAACTTTTTGTATATTTTTATATTTTGTCCCTTTTTAATCGTTGTAGCGTAATATTTGTATTTTTCGCTCATATTTAATTTTAAACTTAGTTTTTGCCATAGTCATTTTTACTCTTAGATTTTTAGGCTTTGCCGTAGAATTCCTTAAGTGCTTTTTCTTTAGACTAAGATTTAGGTACTTTAGAATTTTGCGACGCCTTTTTAAGTTTTAGTTTCTTTTTAAGTTATTTCCATTTGGGATTTAGTTTTTCCTGTAAGCTTTAATATTTTTAGACGACTTTTATTTATGTATCAATTATCATTCCAATTAGTAATATCAATTTTCGATTATAATTTTAAGTTAGTTGTAGTAATAAGGTTAGGTTAGTCAAGTATTTTTAAGTTTTATAAGTTTCTTTTATTTTTCCGTCACCTTTTATTTTTCAACCATTTTTCTTTTTCGACCTTTTTCGACGAACTCTTTTTCTTTCTTATTTCTCGCTATTCTAGTTTTAGGACATAGATTTTTATTCTACTTCTTATCTAAATTTCTTAAAATTACGAAAATTTATTTTAAGTGGTTAAATTAATAGACATCAAAATTTTCTGGTTCGTAGTAATAGTTGGATTTGTACGTGGACCGGGTTATTGGAGCCAAACAGTCCTCAATTATATTGAGACCAAACGAATCCTGCCCCTCTGCTGCATCTTTTGGCTATTCGAAACGTGTGCAAAATCAGAAAAGTCTATTAATTGGATAACTTATTATAATTTTTCTTTCCTTTTAAAAACTAATAGGATATTCAGTGAATGCACCGAGCAAGACGTTCATCACCTTTTGTATGTTCACCACCTGTAACTAGATCAAGACATCATTTAGAAAATATTACCGCCGTTGATTTTTCTTTAGAATCGTCATCCAGTCGACCAAGTACTACAGTTCAAATTTTCGATAATCCATTTTTTGAACCCGACCTCACAATTGAGAATCCGGAAAATATTCAGGAACGGTTCGTAGATCCTGAACCATTAAACTTTCCTCCGGAGCCACCAATCATTCAAACAAGTATTATTGAGGAACGAACTATTAAATCAGAATCATCTAGTGATTCCGACTCAACAAATTCAATTATGGAGAATCTGGAACCTTTAAGTATGGAAGACCGAATGAGAGCTAAACGCACTGGCCAAGGTCACGCAATTACTCATCCAGACATTAATGCGCCAGATTATGAAATCAAAGGACAAATTCTACACATGGTGACTAATCAATGCCAATTTAGTGGTGCACCGAAGGAAGATCCAAATGAACATCTACGTACCTTTAATAGGATCTGCACACTATTTAAAATCCGAGAAGTGTAGGATGAACAGATATATCTCATGTTATTTCCCTGGACTTTAAAGGGAGAAGCCAAAGATTGGTTGGAATCGTTACCTGAAGGGGCAATCGATACATGGGACGTTTTAGTTGACAAATTTCTTAAACAATTCTTTCCTGCATCTAAAGCCGTAAGACTTCAAGCAGAAATTGTTACGTTCACACAGAAGCCAAATGAAACTCTATATGAGGCATGGACAAGATATGGAAAGTTGTTAAGAGGATGTCCGCAACATGGTTTAGACACCTATCAAATAGTACAAATATTCTACCAAGGATGCGACATCACTACAAGAAAAGACATAGATATAGCAGCTGGTGATTCTATTATGAAAAAAACCGAAACTGATGCTTACAAAATTATTGATAATACTGCTTCCCACTCACATGAGTGGCACCAAGAAAAAGATATCATTAGATCATCTAAAGCAGCTAGAGCCGATTCTAGCCATGACTTAGATTCCATTTCCGCAAAGATAGATGCTGTGGAAAGACGAATGGAAAAGATGACTAAGGATATTCACTCAATACGAATTAGTTGTGAGCAGTGTGGAGGACCACATTTGACAAAAGATTGTCTCAGTATTGAATTAACAATGGAACAAAGAGAGAATATTTCATACATAAACCAAAGGCCTGGAAATAATTATCAGAATAATTATCAACCGCCAAGACCGATTTACAATCAAAACCAGAATTATAACAGAAATATTCCATACAACAACCAACAAGGTCCTAGCAATCAACAAGTATCCAATAATACTTATAATCAGCAAAGACCTAATTTTCAAAACAAACCACCACAACAAACCGATGATAAAAAGCCGAATTTAGAAGATATGATGACGAAGCTAGTTGAAACTCAAACGCAGTTTTTCACATCTCAGAAACAAACCAATGAACAAAATGCTCAAGCATTTAGAAATCAACAAGCTTCTATTCAAAATCTAGAACAAGAAGTAAGTAACCTAGCAAGGTTAATAGGTGAAAGAAAACCGGGAAGTCTACCTAGTGATACAAATGCTAACCCCCGGAATGAAACAGCTAAAGCCATTACCACAAGAAGTGGTACAACACTTAAACCATCTGAAATACCTGTAACTTCTGATAAAACTATTCCTACTCTACAAGAACCACAACCTGATCAAGATAAGGAAAAAGAACCGGTAGTTGAAAAGGTTAATGAAGATAACATAGTTAAGGATAAACCTTATGTTAAACCATACCAACCACCACTTCCTTACCCGAGTAAAATGAAGAAAGAAAAACTTGAAGCTGAGCAATCCAAATTCTTGGATATGTTTAAACAGATAAATGTAAATCTTCCTTTCATTGATGTGATTTCAGGAATGCCTAGATATGCTAAATTCTTGAAAGATCTGATCACAAATAGAAAGAAAATGGAAGAACTCTCGGCTGTTACTATGAATGCTAATTGTTCAGCAGTGCTGTTAAATAAGATACCAGAAAAATTATCTGATCCAGGAAGTTTCACAATTCCATGTTTTCTGGGTAGTCTTAGTTCAATAGAAGCATTGGCAGACTTAGGTGCTAGTATAAATTTAATGCCGTATTCACTATACACTAAACTAGACCTTGGAGAATTGAAACCAACCAGAATAAGCATACAACTAGCCGATAGATCAATAAAATATCCTAGAGGGATAATGGAGAACATGCTAGTTAAGGTTGGTACTTTAGTATTTCCAGTAGATTTTGTTGTTCTGGACATGGAAGAAGATTCTCAAGTTCCTCTCATATTAGGAAGACCATTCTTAAACACGGCTAAAGCAATGATAGACGTGTTCGGTAAGAAATTGACCCTAAGTATAGAGGATGAGAGTGTTACCTTTTCAGTTGATAGAGCAATGCAACAACCACAATCTGCAGATGATACATGTTATTATATTCAAACTATAGATGCACATGCAGAATTATTAGAAGAATTTCCAGAATTACAAGGAACAGGAGAATGTTCTTTAGGAGAAGGTAATGAACCAATTAATGAAGGTGAAATGTTAGCTACACTTATAGTTAATGGATATGAACCAACAACAGAAGAAATTCAAATGCTAAAAGAAGAAGACAGATATCGATACAAATCATCAATAGAAGAACCTCCGAAATTAGAGTTAAAGCCACTTCCAAACCATTTGGAATACGCTTATTTACATGGTGAATCTGAATTACCTGTAATAATATCGTCTTCTCTTACTGAAAATGAGAAATCACAACTCATTTCTGTGTTGAAAGCTCATAAACCAGCCATTGCATGGAAGATTCATGATATTAAAGGAATAAGTCCTTCGTATTGCACACATAAAATCTTTATGGAAGAAGGTCATAAAACGTATGTGCAACGCCAACGAAGACTAAATCCTAATATGCAAGATGTAGTTAAGAAAGAGATTATTAAACTGCTAGATGCAGGTCTAATTTAACCAATCTCTGATAGTCCATGGGTAAGCCCAGTTCAATGCGTACCTAAGAAGGGTGGCATGACTGTCATTACAAATGAGAAAAATGAGCTTATTCCTACTAGGACTGTAACAGGATGGCGTGTATGTATTGATTATAGAAAATTAAATGACGCCACCAGAAAAGATCACTTTCCCTTACCTTTCATTGATCAAATGTTGGAAAGATTAGCCGGAAATAGTTACTATTGTTTTCTAGATGGATTTTCCGGATATTTTCAAATTCCAATAGCACCCGAAGATCAAGAGAAAACCACATTCACGTTCCCTTATGGTACTTTTGCTTACAAACGCATGCCATTTGGACTTTGCATCGCCCCTGCAACCTTTCAAAGGTGTATGATGGCGATTTTTCACGACATGATCAAAGAATGCATGGAAGTTTTCATGGATGACTTTTCAGTCTTCGATGATACATTTAAATCATGTCTAGTTAATCTGGAACGAATGCTAATTAGATGCGAAAAATCAAATCTAGTACTTAATTGGGAGAAATGCCATTTCATGGTTAAAGAAGGCATCGTTCTTGGACATAAAATTTCAAAAGAAGGAATTGAAGTGGATAGAGCTAAAGTAGATGTAATTGCTAAACTTCCACATCCCACCAATGTTAGAGGAGTTAGGAGTTTTCTAGGGCATGCCGGTTTTTACCGACGTTTCATAAAAGATTTTTCTAAAATTGCCACTCCTATGAATAAACTCCTAGAAAAGGATGCTCCATTCATCTTTTCAGATGAGTGTATCAAATCCTTTAATATTCTTAAAGAGAAACTCACTAATGCACCAATCATGATAACACCAAATTGGAATCTACCATTTGAACTAATGTGCGATGCAAGTGATTTTGCAATGGGAGCCGTTTTAGGACAAAGGATTGAAAAACGATTTCAACCTATATATTATGCTAGTAAGATGTTACAAGGAGCACAAACAAACTATACAACTACTGAAAAAGAAGTCCTTGCTATTGTCTTTGCTTTTGACAAATTTCGATCATATCTCGTTCTAGCAAAAACGGTGGTCTATACCGACCATTCTGCTCTTAGATACCTATTTTCAAAACAAGATGCTAAACCAAGATTAATCCGTTGGATCTTACTCTTACAAGAGTTTGATATTGAAATCCGAGATAAAAGAGGAGCAGAAAATCTCGCCGCTGATCATCTTTCTCGTCTTGAAAATCCCGAATTAGAAGTTCTAAATGAATCAGCCATACAAGACAACTTTCCTGATGAATATCTATTGAAGATAGATTATAAAGAAATCCCATGGTTTGCAGACTATGCAAACTACTTAGTTTGTGGATTCCTTGAAAAAGGATTATCGTACCAAAGACGAAAGAAATTCTTCAGTGATATAAAACACTATTTCTGGGAAGATCCACATCTGTTTAAAAGTTGTCCCGATGGAATAATACGCCGATGTGTATTTGGAGATGAAGCTAGTAAAATTTTAAACCATTGTCACACAGGACCAACAGGAGGGCATTATGGGCCTCAACTAACAGCAAGAAAAGTTTATGAAGCTGGATTCTATTGGCCTACAATTTACAAAGACGCAAACCTTCTTTGAAAATCCTGTGATGCATGTCAAAGGGCCGGAAAAATAAGTCAACGTGATGAAATGCCACAAAATGTCATCCAAGTATGTGAAGTATTTGACATTTGGGGTATTGACTTTATGGGTCCATTTCCAAAATCTAATAATAATCTATATATACTCGTAGCCATTGATTATGTATCTAAATGGGCGGAAGCACAAGCTCTCCCAACTAACGATGCACGAGTTGTAGTCAACTTTTTAAAACGTCTTTTTGCAAGGTTTGGAACACCGAAAGCTTTAATAAGTGATCGGGGTACTCATTTCTGTAATAATCAACTTGAGAAAGTTCTTAAAAGATATGGAGTAACTCATAAAATCTCCACCGCATATCATCCACAAACAAGTGGACAAGTTGAAAATACCAACCGAGCTTTAAAACGTATTCTAGAGAAAACCGTAGGATCAAATCCGAAGGAATGGTCCATTAAATTGGAGGATGCACTCTGGGCTTTTAGAACAGCCTACAAAACTCCAATTGGAACCACACCTTTTAGACTTGTTTATGGAAAAGCATGTCATCTTCCAGTAGAAATTGAACACAAAGCATTTTGGGCTTTGAAGACATGTAATCTTGATTTACATGAAGCCGGACGTCTACGATTAAGTCAACTAAATGAATTAGAAGAATTAAGACATGAAGAATACGAAAATTCGTTAATCTATAAAGAAAGAACGAAGAAATGGCATGATAAAAGAATCAGAAATTCAAAAGAATTTAAAGAAGGAGACAGAGTTCTTCTTTTCAATTCACGATTCAAGCTATTTCCTGGAAAATTAAAATCAAGATGGTCTGGACCATTCATAGTCAAAAGAGTTTTCCCATACGGAACGATAGAATTAATAAATTCAAATGGGATTGAATTTAAAGTTAATGGTCACAGAGTTAAACATTACATACATGGTCCGATGGAAGTCGACAGCGAAGTTAATCACAATTTCGACACCACAGCTAACTAAGTGTGGGGAGAATCAAGTCTTTAAAGGATAATATGTATTTCTGTTAGAGTTAGATTGTCTGTTTTTGTGTAGTTCTCGAAAATGGAACCAGAATGGTCTTTCCCTAGCAGACCCTAAAGAACTAGTCTTCTCCCCCCATTCTGAATTTTTATTTTTTTTAGGTTTTTACAAAATGAAGACTGCCTGTGAACTAAACCATGGTCTAATGCTACACGCTTTGATCACTAAAAGAAATAATGACATACTACCGAGTGAATTAGTATCAGTAATCAGAGAAAGAATGGACGGAGTTAGAAAAGAATCCAGATGCGAAGATAATAATTTACAATTTGGTAAAGGAAAATCAAAATCCGCAGCGAAAAGAAGAGCACGACACCTAGAAAGATGTCACAAATGCGGAAAATGGTCACATGGAGGTAAATGTTCAAATAATCAAACCTATTCAAATACCGAATTTGTTACTTTATGCAGAGACGGACCGTTCATATGTTTAGAAGAAAAGACACTGAATGCTCGAGGTTACGCCTATGTAGCCATGGAAAATCAATTAAACCGACTATCTTATGAATGGGATAGATCATATAACTAAGAAATCTATTCCACAGGTATGTCTGTACAGTTTTTATTTTTATTTTTATTTTTAACCTTTTGATAATAAACGCTAATTTGTTCGCTAAAAAGTATTAAATTGGTATTAAATAAAATTAGGTTTGGCAACCGAAATTATTGATATCATTCAAAAATTTATTACATCACTGCGAAATTTAACGTTTATTCTTAAGGTATAAATATCTTTAAACAATCAACCCAAAATATTTCAAAAATTCGTCATGAGTTAAATTAGGTCTTGGAACCGAAATTACTTTACCGAAAAGAGGGGCGCATATTTTTGATAATATTTGATTGATTAAAGTGGGATAAAAAGACAAAAAGATTTTTAAATTTATTTTTACCATGTTTTTAAAATTAATATTTAAATCTTAAATTAATATTGTAAACTTTGTAAAAACAATATATTTAAAATTGTAAATATTTGAAAAATTAATATAAGTTTGATATGAATTTATAAATTTTTAAATTAAATTTGGTGTGAATTTTTAATTTTTAAAATATAAATTTTTAATTTTATGCATTTCAAATTTTAAGTTTGGTGTGAATTTTTAATATAAATTTTGAATTTTATATTTAATTTGTGTGAATTTAAAAACAAAAATTTACTCTATCTCATTAAGTTAAAAATATGATTTTTAAAATTCGTCGTAAGTTGAAGACTAGGTCTTTGAACCGAAATTGCTTTACCCGAGGGAGGGACGAGAACTTTTATTATCATTATTTTTAAATCTTATTGAATTAAAGTATGCCAAAAACATAAAAAAAAAAAAAAAACCCAAAAATCTTAGCTTTTAAAACAATCGCTACAAAAAGACAAATTTTAAAATTTTGTCGAGGGACGGACTAGGACATCGATCCGAAACGACCTCGTCCTAAATAACAAGGGAAACAAAATTTTAAAATTAATTACTTAATTGTTTTAATAAGTTAATGATTATAAAAAAAAAAAAAAATACCAAACTCCGCGACTCGCGGAGTTTGGAGCTTAAATCTCCGCGACTCGCAGAGGGACCGAAAATCAGAAAAAAAAAAATAAAAAGAGCTGAACGATCAGTTTCAGTTTCACTCCCCAAAACTCAAAAACACATCGAAAAACTGCTCGAAAAAACACCCAAAAACACCCCCAAAATCACAATTTTTAACCGTTAATCACCAAATCTTTTGCAAAAATCATGTTGAGAAGGATGCTATCTAAGAATTACTCAAGAAAAACGGTAAATTTCTACACCTAAACACCATTTAATCCGAAATTTGGTGTTCTTGAGTCATTTTTTTCCCAATTTGATTTTGATGCTTTTTAGTGTAATTAGGCTTAAATTGTTTATGTATTATGCTTGTATAACCTAGATTGATGCTGTTTAACATGATTAGAAGCCTTAAACTTCAAATTTTGAATAATCTAGGGTTTGTGTTCTTGAGCAATTTGGGGCTTTTTGATATAAACAGGTTATGGCCGATTTTTGTCATGAATTGTTGCTAAATTGAGTAGTGTAACATGTCTAGGTAGTTAAATGATCCAAACTTTGAGCCTAAACATGATTTTGAGAATTAAAGTGGACTTTTTCAAGTCTAAAATTCATGAACTTGATTTTTGAAAGATAATGCCATTTGAGACTTGTTTAATTGCTAGTAATGATTATTTTGACATGTTATTTGAGTTGAATGCTTATAAACTTGGTGAATATTTTCGTATATGCTTATTTGAAAAAGTGTAGATTTGATGAAAATATGAAAATAAGCTTAAGTTTGATATAAATTGATAATGTCATTGTAATTATTTTGATTGATGATTTTGCTGACACTAATGCATATTTGGATGCACAAAAATTGTGTTTGATGTGTTTTGCAGAATGAAAGGGGTGAATCTTCATCCCAAGCCCGCAATGCTCCTGCTGAGAATTTGGAACAACAGGAGGTGGATAACTACTACAAGCAGGATATACCTCATCCAGTCATGACCTTTTCTGATATGCACTTGGAAGAGTTGCACCCGAACCTGAGATTTGACAGACTTTGGATAGATTATCCAAAATATCAAAGAGGTTTGCATACTCTTCATTCTAAGGTTGTTGAGGTACCGAGGGTCATAGAATGGGGACCCTTAGAAGCTGTAGAATTGGCCGGGCCAATTAGGGAATTACTTGTACAGAGGTATGGTAATTCTTCTTTTAATGACTGGGTACGTTTATTCACCATGCGTAGACCTGTATATAAAGTATGGTGTGAAGAATTGTGATGTCGTAGGGGGTGTATACAAAATAGTATTATTTTTAATACAAAATACTACAAAATATGACACAAGTTTTATTAATTTACGGATGGGATATACCTAAACCTTGCTACAACACTATAGGCAGTGTACCTAATCGTAGAGTAGTGTAGTTTTTAGTAAGTCCGGTTCGTTCCACAGGGAGCTGGTGATACTTACTATATTTTTAACTATATTTATATAAAATATATATAATTATATAAGTAGTAATACTATTATAAAAGGGGGGTTTTACCGTTTAATGACCGGTTTGTCGATTCTATATTTTAAGCGTAAAGATAAATGACGATAATTAAAGTGCGTAAAATAATGACAATAAATAACATGACAGTAAATAAAATTGCGAGTAATAAAATGACAGTAAATAAAGATACGATGAGAAATACAATAAAAGAATTATGCTTATTTAAACTTCCGTAATCATGATGTTTGACGTTTTGATTTTAATTAATTGTTACTCGGGTTAATTGTCCTTTGTCATGGTTTATTTGATACCTATCTGGTTTTTATCCATAATAGTCCATCGGTCATAAATATAAAGTGCGAGTGTCCTCGTCAAATTACCCTTATACCCGAAGTCAAATATTCCAACTAATTAAGGATTTAAACTGTGACGCAGTTATCACTTCTGTCAACAATTACACCAGTTATCACTGTATGTAATCTACCCCTGTTTTGATTAGATATGAATATTAATTTACCCACTTGATCAGTTTGAATAATCAATTACCCAACTCGAATAATTAATTAAATGATTATAATAGATTCCATATGAACGTCACTAAATAGGACAACCATAATCATTATTAATTATTAGGATAATTAATTTGAAGATAGGTTCGACAGACTCCAATGAGTTGTCACTCAATTAGACAATACCCCCCATCTATTAATAGTCAATAGTCCAATTTCCACAAGTGTCGGTCTTTTGCCCAAACCTTAATTATGGTACAAAGCCCAATTACCTAATTTTAGTAATTAGCCCAACATCATGATTACTTCGTTTTAAATAAGCATAATAATAACTTAGCTACGAGACATTAATATAAAAAGGTTGAACATAACTTACAATGATTAAAAATAGCGTAGCGTTACACGGACAGAATTTCGACTTATACACTCAAAACACTCCTTAACATAACCTTATTATTATTATTAATTAAAATTAAAATTATAATTAAATTTATTTATGTATTACAAAAGAGAGATAGAAAGATATATTATGATGTACATAAAATGGATCACGAACTCGCTTTAAATAGAATGTGGCCTGGAAAAGCCCCTCATGCGAGTCGCATGAAAATGGGCATAGGGCCATGCGAGTTGCATGGCCATGAATTCCAGCTCACATTCGTTTGGCTCCTAGCTTGTCGACATAATTTAATAATAATAAATATATAAATAATTTTAATAATTATTTATATATTTATATTATATTTATATGCATAGTTGAGTAGATATTTTTAGTCCGTTACGTCGGGCGTTTCTTCTAGGCTCAGGTCCCGGTTCCGGATTTTCGGACGTCCTCGCGTACTATTTTATATCGTGTACTTTGCGTCTTGTAACTTGTACTCTTGTTATTTTGAGACGTTCCTCATCAATAATTTGAACCTTTTTGATTGAATCTTGTACTTTTTAGCTTTTTGGACCTTTCCGTCTTCAATTTGTCGAATCTGCCTTTTATCTTCACTTTTTAATATTTAAACGAATAGTGCTTGTAAATCGAACAATATCAACTAAAATCTTGTCTTTCTTGGGGAATAATGCTGTAAAATATGTGTTCATTTTTGGCATTATCAAATTGTTATGTAGTATAGAGTTGAATGATCGGGTAGCTAGTTTAACCGATCGTTCTTTTATTAGATTTTTGTTAGGCGGTTCGATGCGCCACATGTCTTTACTGGACATGGCTCAGGCTTTACGTATATATACGCCTGAGGAGTTAGCATCCGCTGATTGTAGAGGGTTGATACTAAACGGTAGAAAGATAGATGAAAATTTTGATACACACGGTGTGTGGAGTCAAATGACAAGCCATCACCGTTTCAAAGGGGGAAATTACTCTTATTTGGATATAGATAGAGCCGAATTAAGAGTGATACATAGGTTTTTAGCTAATTCGATTACACAAAGGGATAAAAACAAGGAAAAAGTAAATGAACAGGATTTGTTTTACCATATGTGTATTCGAGACCCACAAAGCGCTGTAAGTATACCATATTGTGTGGGTTATTATTTATCAGCTATGGTTCGGGGGATGCGACCGCATAGCATAATAGGAGGTGGTATTTTTATTACTTTGATTGGTGAATATCTCGGTGTGGATATAAGTCGGGGGGGATTATTAGTAGAAGAACCAGAACCCCGCGATACTATAGGTTTAAATGTATACCATGGTGCGAAAGTTTTGAAGAGGCGAAATAACGCCGCAGTACGATACCATGGTAGACATCCACAGGTGGAGAGAAACCAACAGCAAGGTAATGTAGGAGGGGGGAATGAGATGCAAGAAATGCAAAGGTTTATAGCTTCTCAGGAATACGAAAATGCTAGACAGAGAGCATTTGAAGATTGGCAAGTTCATCAGAACCAAATCATAGCTCATTGCCAACATATAGGTAGAAACTATATTCCTACACCGAAACCCATCTTCCCTCCCTGGTCTATAGAGATGCAGCCACCGTATCCTACGTATGACCCTGCCGAAGCATTCTATAGCACCTATGGTTATGCCTGGAACCCCTATTGGTACCAGTATCATCCCTAGTATACTTATTATTTTTTTTTTTTTTGTAATTTGTAATTATTGATACGTTTAATACTTTTGTTAATATTGTAATCATTTTTATAATTATCTAACTTTTATTCTTAGATTTTAATAATTTTTGAATGTGGGGTAATATACCAAACTTCAAAAATATGTATATATGTTTGCAAGTTTATCTTATGTACACAACAGGGTAAAACAACGCATTTTCAAAGACTGGCATTAAGTTCAGCAAAAGCAACTAATTTTGACGACAAGATGCAAAATATATGTGAAATAACAACAAGACGGAATGAACAAATGATGTGCACCATTTATCATTCAGCAAACAAACGCCAATATATTTGGAAACTCTGGTAAAAATTTAATCATTTTCACACAAATCACCCTCAATAATTTAAATTGTTACTGATTTCTTGCAAATGAGGGCATTGCAAGATCTTAAGTGTGGGAAGGGGTTAAATTCTTTCGGATTTTAAAAATTTTAACTTTATACACTTGGTTACCATTAAAAATACTAGTAAAGCAGTAGTTGTATTAGAATCTAGTGCTCTCTGATAATAAAGAACAGCCCTGGTCTTATATACTGACTACCCAATTCTAGTAAAATTTTTCAAAATTTTCAATTAAATGAACTCAAAATCATGTTTATACATATTTATGAACGATAAAACTAGGTTTTAACACCGAAATTATTGTAACCTCGGAAAGGACATAAATTGAGAAACAAACCAAAATGTTAAAAATTCATTTAAAATGGAATAGAGGACGATAAAAAGGAAAATAAAAGCCAAGTGTGGGAAAATTTACCAAGTTATCTTAAACATATGTCACATATATCTGTAACAAATAACTGAAAATACTTTTGCTTTGGACTAAACTAAACTGTTTTACCCGATAAAAGAAAAGAAGAGATGGATCTACACGATGAATCAATTCCATCATTAAAAGGAAGTAAAGTCTTCCGAAAAAGACACGCGCTTCTTGATTTAGGTCATGAAGTTGTCGTCCAGACCAGCTGTAGGTTGACGAAAAATCTAGAAAAGTCATCACTAAAATCAGCAGGAAATCCACGGACCTCAGCATTAAACAGGGTCGCCAAGTGGTCAGATTTATCCTAACCATGAGAAGGATTTATCTCGTACAATGGGGGGCACCATGCAAATTAGCTGGACAAGACTAATGAATCAGATCCCCAGAAAGGATAATCTCCTTAAAGATTAAAAATCAGCTTTTAAGACTGATATTACTCAATCCTAGAGATTGACCTTAAAGATTGAGAATTACAAACTCATGGAATTCAATGATATCTAAACTCGAGCTTGAACGAGAAAATATTTTGATCAAAATTACAAACCAATTTGTTTTCTGAAAACCCTATTTTCAATGCGTTCATTACCATTGAACGTAAAATCCTAGGAATTCACCTGGAATTCATTAGGTCACCTGAACTAAATCGGGTGTCAACCGTAAGAACCGTAGTTGCATAGCATGGTCAAAGACAGGACCTTGTGCCATACCGAAAAATTATAAGGGTGAGCTTTACTATTGCTCCTACCAAGGATAGTAATTGCGTCCGACACGTTATAGACCATAATTAAAAGCATGTCAGGGGACATTGCCTTAACAGTTGCTTGTTCAACGCTTTCCTTTATAACCGGACGGTAGTTTACCGAAAGGTAATATACGGGACAAGTAAACTGGACGTGTTGCTTTCCAAATACAAGGTTAGCAAGTGGGTGACACAAAACCGCAAGTTTTAAGCTAAAATTTTCAAATATGAAACCCACCAAACCCACAAAAATATTTTGCAAACACCGGTAAAGGGTTATCCCGGAAAACTTATCTAGGGTAAAAACTAGATTTAATTTTCAAAAGATCAAATGTTTTCATAAAGATCCAATTTCCTTAATGGATCTAAATTTTTATAGTCATGTGGGACTGTAAACCATATCGTTACTACCATTGTTCATACCACCGTATAGAAATCACTGATGTACAAAGTGTGAAAAATAAAGAAGTGATTCTAGTATTTCAAGACGATATTGCTTGAGGACAAGCAACGCTCAAGTGTGGGAATATTTGATAATGCTAAAAACGAACATATATTTCATATCATTATTCCTCAAGAAAGACAAGCTTTTAGTTGCAATTGTTCTATTTACAAGTGATATTCGTTTAAATAATAAAAGGTGAAGACAAAAGACAGATTCGACGAATTGAAGACGCAAACGACCAAAAAGCTCAAAAGTACAAAAGACAATAAAAAAGGTTCCAATTATTGATAAAAAACGTCTCGAAATTACAAGAGTACAAGATTCAAAACGCAAAGTACAAGATATTAAATTGTACGCAAGGACGTTCGAAAATCCGGAACCGGGACCAGAGTCAACTCTTAACGCTCGACGCAACGGACTAAAAATTACAAGTTAACTATGTATATAAATATAATATAATATATAATTAATTATATTAATTATATATATATATTATATTTATAAATAAAAACCGTCGGCAGAGAAAGACTCCAAGGGACTGAGCTGTAATTTCATTCTCCGCCACTCGCGGAGTTTGAAGGCAAAAATGCCGCGAGTCGCGGAGCCCCAAAATGAAAAACTGCCTATAAAGCCAACCGAATTCTGATCGTAAAAATCATCTTTTTTCTCCTCATTCATACGATATATATATATTTATAATTTATATTTTAATTTTAATTTTAATTTTAATTATAATTCTAATAATAAGGGTATGTTAGCGAATATTGTAAGGGTGTAAGTCGAAATTCTGACCGTGTAACGCTACGCTATTTTTAATCATTGTAAGTTATGTTCAACCTTTTTACATTAATGTCTCGTAGCTAAGTTATTATTATGCTTATTTAAAACGAAGTAATCATGATGTTGGGCTAATTACTAAAATTGGGTAATTGAGCTTTGTACCATAATTGGGGTTTGGACAAAAGAACGACACTTGTGGAAATTAGACTATGGGCTATTAATGGGCTTTATATTTGTTTAACTAAATGATAGTTTGTTAATGTTAATATAAAGATTTACAATTGGGCGTCCCTATAAATTACCATATACACTCAATCGGACACGATGGGCGGGGTATTTATATGTATGAATAATCGTTCATTTAACCGGACACGGGAATGGATTAATAGCCACTAGAATAATTAAAACAGGGGTGAAATTACATTCAAGGGTAATTGGTGTAATTGTTAACAAAGTAGTAAAACCTTGGTTTACACGCAGTCGATAACCTGGTGTATTCATTAAACAAAGTATTAAAACCTTGTTACAATTCGAATCCCCAATTAGTTGGAATATTTAACTTCGGGTATAAGAATAATTTGATGAGGACACTCGCACTTTATATTTATGACTGATGGACTGTTATGGACAAAAACCAGACGGACATATTAAATAATCCAGGACAAAGGACAATTAACCCATGGGCATAAAACTAAAATCAACACGTCGAACATCATGATTACGGAAGTTTAAATAAGCATAATTCTTTTATTTCATATTTAATTTCCTTTATTTTATATTTAATTGCACTTCTAATTATCGCACTTTTATTTATTGTTATTTAATCGCACTTTTAATTATCGTACTTTTTAATTATCGCAATTTTATTTTATCGCACTTTTATTATTTGCAATTTCATTATCGTTATTTACTTTACGCTTTAAATTAAGTCTTTTATTTATTTAATATTTTACATTAGGTTTTAACTGCGACTAAAGTTTTAAAATCGACAAACCGGTCATTAAACGGTAAAAACCCCCCTTTATAATAAAATTACTTAGATATATGTTTGTATTTTTATAAAAGTAAATTAATATAGCGTTAAGCTTTGTTTAAAGATTTCCCTGTGGAACGAACCGGACTTACTAAAAACTACACTACTTTACGATTAGGTACACTGCCTATAAGTGTTGTAGCAAGGTTTAAGTATATCCATTCTATAAATAAATAAATATCTTGTGTAAAATTTTATCGTATTTAATAGTTTTTCCTAGTAAAATATAAACTATTTCGTATCCCTTAGCTTTGACATCAGGGACATTTCATAACGGTCCAATCCTTTATGTGTTTAAACAAACAGTTCCTTAATTAACTAAGAATCCCTCAAGCAGGGTGCAATGCTTGAGACCGGGTTATGGTGAAGTGTACTAATCAGCACTGACCGTGTTCCATATCCTTACTTAGCAGAGGTACAGCTTACAACAACCGTTGTGCTTCAGCGTGCACGTACGAAGCTTATATGCTTGGTGACTACACTAGCATGGTCTGGGACCGACAATGTACTAAGGTTCTAGTCAAATGTTTCACTATGAAAGAGTCCTCAGTCGGAATCCAAAACTCGATGGACTTACTACAACCGATGTGCCTCAGGCGATCTTACGTTGTATCCGATAGACTTCTCTTACCAAGGGGTGACACAGATAGTGTACTCTGAATCGGGGTTCGCGACTTCCTAATAACAGAGCCAATAACTACGTTCTATTAGTTGGAAAAGCGATTGAGTTTAAGCATAATCGGAAAGCATTTTAACAAGATACACAAACCATAACATTATTTCGGCATTATAACTGGTTACATCATAGCATACACTAAAGATAACTACTCGCTAATCATGAAAACAACATCACAGAATATAATGATAGAAGACATTATATAAAGATAAGGGATAGAAGTACCAGTAGATTAAACGAGTTCCGAATACAAAAGTGACAACTTTAAACTCCAGACCGCTCCTAATACAATCTTCGGCGTTCTTCTCCGGGTACTAGGTTTCCCGCACGGAGTCGAAGACCTTGAAAGTATGACTAATATTGTACAAGAGAGAGAAACAAGTGAATTGAAGTGTGTATTGGAATGAATGACAAAGACCCTTTAAATAAGCAAGAAATTTGCCTGCAAACGGCTGGCAGGCTGTTTGCAGGGGCCGTTTGCCAAGCCAAGCTGTTTGCAAGGGCCGTTTATCTTAAGCATGTGGCAGGCCGTTTTTGAGCCAGGCAAGCCGTTTGACAGGCCGTTTGGCTTGCTGATTCCCTGGATCGTAACTTGATTTCTTGTCTTTCACCGTTTTCGCTCTAGAATCTTCGTTTTAGCTCCGATTCTCTTGATTCTTTTTGCACCATCTTCGTAATTACTTGTTCTTCAATTCTAACTGACGAAGTGGGTATTTTGCCAACAAAGTTTGAATCTTTCTTGTTTTGGGCCTTAATACCGGGGTGAAAACGTGACTTTTTAGCCGATATCACTCAACAATATATATATATATATATATATATATATATATATATATATATATATATATATATATATATATATATATATATATATATATATATATATATTTTTTTTTTTTTTTTTTTTTTTGCATATCCCATCTTCATAACTTTGTCTATTTCTTCTTGTGCCTAGAGGGAAAGGTATTTCACCAGAAATAGGCCATTTTGACCTATCAAAAATAGTCAGGAATTTCAGAATTTTTCAACAAGTGTTTGAAGTAAACTTGGTCGATCTATCTCTTTGAATTTTTAGATTTTTGGAAATGAGAAAGAAAAGATGGTCGAAAGGGTAACGTATTTGATAGTGAATTTGGGGTGAGTATTTTCTGATTCATCAACTCTTTCTTGTTTGGGCCTTAATACTGGAGAAAAGCTAAAGTATTCATCATTACAACTAAAATGGAGAAAAGCTACTACCAAAATGGAGAAGAAACACTAAAATGGATAATGGATAATGGAAATGGAGTTTCAATCTTCATGGAATTGGAGTTGGGAGCTTGAAATTAGACTTCATCTTGATGGAATCATGTTTGGAACCCTTTCAGGGCTCCAAAACGACCTAAGGGTGCAGCTCTCTTCGACAAAAACCCAAAAAATCGTATTTATAGTTGAGCTGAATTTCTGGCTGAAAACATGTGATTGTGGTCGTTTGTGTGTTCTCAACTTTTAATAATATAAAAACAATGATCAAATAACTTAACTAATTAACACAAACGTCCGGGTAACAATAACCCGATCATTATAGCAACTAGCAAGTATTCAAGTAAGGTTCGTTCCACAGGGAGCAAATTACATGAATATCAAAACACTAGTAATTATCCTAAGTTGGTTTGGGGGGGGGGGGGGGGTTGATTAAATATTGATTAAGCTAAACTTAAACTAAAAGAGATTAACAAATAAGATAAAAACGTGTCCATTTGATTATTCCACCTTTTGCCATGGTTTATCCAATTCCTTCATTACACAACAATGTTCAAACATATAGTTTCATTTCTATTCGTCAACTTCCACAAAACCTCAATCAAATGAAATTCGTTAACTCCCGTAGACTCATTTCAAAAGATCAAACTATGTTATTGAAATGTCCCGTTCATATCAATTATAAACGTTCCATATTAATTGATTTCATTGCGAGGTTTTAACCTCTATATGAGACGTTTTTCAAAGACTGCATTCGATTTTTAAAACAAACCATAATCTTTAAAATATTACGACGATTATCAAATAATGATAATCTAAAATATAGCGTTTCACATGACCATTACATAATGGTTTACAATAATATTACACAACAATATATATGTCTTCGAATGCAGTTTTTAAACAATATTATACAAGCATGCTGACTCCAACTCTTGTCCATAAATTAGCATGCAACAGCGAAAGCTCTTAATAATCACCTAAGAATAAACATGCTTTAAACGTCAATAAAAAATGTTGGTGAGTTATAGGTTTAACCTATATATCAAATTGTAATAATAGACCACAAGATTTCATCTTTCAATAACATGCAATCTGTATAAAAATCATTCATATGGTTGAACACCTGATAACCGACATTAACAAATGCATCTAGAATATCCCCATATATAAATATCGAAGTACTAAAGCAGTTCAAATTCTCTGACTGGGGCGTGTCAAAGCCCATAGATCTATCTTTAGGATTCGCGTCAATTGGTGGCAATTATAATAAACACCAATTCTTAGGCTACCAAGTTCATCAAGGGCGATATCCGGTATAACGATTCAACATAGAATGTAGTTTCGATACTTGTGTCTATTTTGTAAATCATTTTCAAAACTGCATGTATTCTCATCCCAAAAATATTAGATAGTAAAAATGGGACTATAACTCACTTTCACATATTTTTCTTTCGTCGAGAAAATAAGACTTGGCCATGGGTCGATTCACGAACCTATAACGAATATATACATATATATCAAAGTATGATCGAAATATATTCACAACATTTTTTATTACGTTTAAACGATTTAAGTTTGTTAAGTTAGCAGTCCTGTAAAGACCCGTCCTAATCCATCTGGACGAAGTCCATATCGATTATAAACGATTCCCAACAGTTGATTACATCGCGAGGTACTTGACCTCTATATGATACATTTTACAAACATTGCATTCGTTTTTAAAAGACAAACTTGCATTTACATCGACAGTTGGCAGACATGCATACCATTTCATAATATATCCAAATATAATTGACTTAATAATAATCTTGATGAACTCAACGACTCGAATGCAACATCTTTTGAAATATGTCATGAATGACTCCCAGTAATATCTTTAAAATGAGGAAATGCACAGCGGAAGATTTTTTTCGTACCTGAGAATAAACATTCTTTCAAGTGTCAACCAAAAGGTTGGTGAGTTCATTAGTTTGACATAAATAATCATTTCATAATTTTAATAGACCACAAGATTTCATATTTCCGTTTCTCGTAAACATACGTCCCATACATAGAGACAAAAATATCATTCATATGGATTGAACACCTGGTAACCGACATTCACAATATACATATAAGAATATCCCCATCATTCCGGGATCCTCCTTCGGACATGATATTAATTTCGAAGTACTAAAAATCTGATACTTTAGATGGGGCTTGTTGGGCCCGATAGATCTATCTTTAGAGTTCGCGTCAATTAGGGTGTCTGTTCCCTAATTCTTAGATTACTAGACTTAATAACAAAGGGGCATATTCGATTTCGATCATTCAACCATATAATGTAGTTTCGATTACTTGTGTCTATTTCGTAAAACATTTATAAAAAAAACAGCGCATGTATTCTCAGTCCCAAAAATATATATTGCGAAAGCATTTAAAAAGGGAATAATGAAACTCACGCATATAAATATTTTAAAACAGTTAATAAAGCATTTGCATGTATTCTCAGCCCATAATGTATATAAAAAGGGAATAATGAAACTCACCTAATGTATTTTATAGTAAAAATACATATGACTATATTGAACAATGCAGGGTTGGCCTCGGATTCACGAACCTATATCATTCATATAGGTATTAACACACATAATTGTAATCGAACTATAACTTTATTAGTTATATCATTTTTTTATATTAATATCATATATATAGGTTTCATATATTCATTGTGTATAACAATATAAATTCTGTGATGTTATATGTATTAAATACCTTTTTTTTATCTATATATATATATATATATATATATATATATATATATATATATATATATATATATATATATATATATATATATATATATATATATATATATATATATTTGTTTATAAAAAAATTGTAATTCTATTTATACTAAGTTAATGCTAGAAGTTATAAAATTAATGATAGTAATATTACTAATATACTTATGTTACTAATAATGGTTCTAAAAATGATAATATTTACGAAAATACTAATAATTTATAATAATACTCCTTATAGAATAATACTTCTTAAAAATAATATTAGTAGTGATATTTTTCATAAACTATATTAGTGATACTAACTTTTAATAACCATGTTAATAATAATAATATTGGTAATATTGAATAATACCATAATACATAATCAATAATGATAATAATAATAATAATACTAAATAATAATAATACTTAAATGATAAAAAAATATACTAATGCTAATAATGTCTTTAACACTTATAATTATAATTTTAGTAATAATAATTATAGTTCTAACATCCATAATATTAATAATCATAAAAATAACAATACTCATTAATACACATAATAATAATAATAATAATAATATTAATAATAATAATAATAAATAAATAAATAAAGTGAAGTTACCTTCAAGTAATTCGGCTAAAAAAAATACACTGCCCCATGAGGGACTCGAACCTCCGACCTCACGTTAACCCGACACTCTAACAAACCATTGCTCTGCTGCTTAGTTTTCTGTTTTAATACCCGTTTTAAACAATATAACCTATACAACTACTGGTTCTTTCTTCATCTTCTTCACAATATCAAACTCATCCAGAGCTCCTAATCACGATTTTAATAATAACCTTATTGGTTTAATCTTGCAAATAAACAACACGGCTGTTTTGAGAGAATTTTGTAATTCAACAGAACTAAAAAAAAAACTTTAAATATCAATTATACAGTTCTCTAAAATCGATTTTGGAGTCCAACACTGATCTTGATTTCTAGACGGTTTTTGATAAAAATTCCTATACGAAAAAGGTTGCAAATGACTCCAAGAAACTTCTTGACACATCGGTTGATCTTTAAACATCGAAACAATTTCGAATTTCATAATGAACAAAACGTTTGACTTTTTTCAATTTGAAGTTTGACTTCGAAATTCAGAGTAAATAAAACGAATTGAAAAACTTGAAACTTACAGATAGATTATGTATGTGATTCCTAACGCTTCTGTATCATTAGATTGTGAGGATTGCTTCAATTTCAAATTATGTAAATTTGAGTTCAATACAGCGGGTACGTTGTCCTCTTAAATGTATTTTTCTGTTTTAATTCAACACACTTAATTTAATCTCTATACAATGGACGAATTTCTGTGTTAAATTGGGATTGAAAAAGACTTGCAACTGATTCGTACAAATCATCTGACATAAATTTTGTTTTGCTTTGGTGTGGTGATCGATGTGTTAATCAGAATGACAGAAGAAGAATAAAAAAATAAAAAGGTTGCTTTCCATTTGTACCTGATACTTCTTCACCTAATCAATAAATAATTACTGGTTGTTTTATATTGAAAAGGGATCGACGGGTTCAGAAGCATAATAGAGAATCAGGAAAAAAAATAGAATAAAAAGTATAACAGATAGTGATAGGGATATTTTAGGCGTAAAGATCTGTTTTTGATATATAAAGCATCCGAAATTCTTATCTAGATAAATCAGTATTTATGTATTAGTATTTATATATATATATATATATATATATATATATATATATATATATATATATATATATATATATATATATATATATATATATATATATAATTCGTAAGTGTATATGTATATGTATATGTATCTCTAAATATATATAAGTGTATTAATAATAATATTAATACTAATAATAATTATATAAATAATAATAATACAATTAATAATAATGATAATAGAAATAATAATGACATTAGTAAGAATAATGATACTAATAATTATAATTATAATAATGTTTATAATGATATTATTAATGATAATATTAATAAATTGTATTGTCTTTATAATATTAATAGTAAAAATAATACTATATAACAATAATAATGATTCTTAATGATAATGCATAATAATACTAGTAATATCAAGTTACATATTTCCATTTTTATATTTATATAAAATATATTATAATAATATTAATACTACAAATAATAATATTAATATCAATATCAATATTAATAATAATATCAAAAGAGTAATAATATTAGTTATATTTTAACTTGTAAATAAATTTATTACAATAATGTTACACATCATTTATTAGGAAATACTTATACTATATAATAACATATTTGAATATTTATTATGTATATATATATTATAAATATTACAGCATACATTAATTGTGTACCGAATTCATATATATACTTCTCTACATATTTAATTTAAATGATTAAATGGTATTATATTATTTCAAGTTAATATATATACTTCTATTTATATTTACATATATATATTTATTCACATATTTATTTGCACACAATTGTTCGTGAATCGTCGGGGATGGTCAAAAGGGCAAATGTATTCATGTAATCAGTTTCAAACATTTAGAGACTTCAACATTACAGACTTTGCTTATCGTGCCAAAAATATATATAGATTAAGTTTAAATTTGGTCGGAAATTCCCGGGTCGTCACAAGTCCAATGTTAGTGATCTATAACTTGTTGTCCACAGTTAGATGTACAGAAATAAATCAATATAAATTATCTCGAATCATGAGTGTATACAACTCTCAGGCTAGATCACAACTTAAATTATATATATTATTTTGAAATCAACCTCAACCCTGTATAGCCAACTCAAGCATTGCTGCATATAGAGTGTCTATGGTTGTTCCCAAATAATATATATAGATGGGTCGATATGATATGTCAAAACATTGTATACGTGTCTATGGTATCCCAAGATTACATAATATATGTTAGAATACATGTATAATACAATATAAGTTAGTTAAGTTATGATTTGTATAGATTTGTTACAAATTTCACGTAGCTACAACAAGCAAAATTATCCAATCTTGTTTTACCCATAACTTCTTCGTTTTAAATTCGTTTTGAGTGATTGAAGTTGCTATGGTTTCATAATGAACTGAAATTTATGAAACTAAAGAGAAAAAGTATAACCTTATAGTCGGAAATACAGGTTACAAGTCAATATTGTAAGAGGTAATCATTTCAGTCGAAAGAACGATGTCTTGATGACCATTTTGAAAAACATACTTCCACTTTGAGTTTAACCATGATTTTTGGATATAGTTTCATGTGAATAATAAAAATCATTTTCCCAGAAGAACAACTTTTAAATCAAAGTTTATCATAGTTTTTAATTATCAAACCCAAAACAACCCGCGATTTTACTATGACGGTGTATGTCCGGTTTTACGGTGTTCATCGTGTTTCCAGGTTTTAAATCATTAAGTTAGCATATCATATAGATATAGAACATGTGTTTAGTTGATTTTAAAAGTCAAGTTAGAAGGATTAACTTTATTTGCGAACAAGTTTAGAATTAACTAAACTATGTTCTAGTGATTACAAGTTTAAATCATCGAATAAGATAGTTATGTATATATGAATTGAATGATATTATGAACTTTATTTGCGAACAAGTTTAGAATTAACTAAACTATGTTCTAGTGATTACAAGTTTAAATCATTTAATGTAGTTAACCCATTGTTTATTATATCTAATGAGATGTTAAATTATTACATTATCATGATATTATGATGTATGAATATATCGTAATATGATATATATACATTAAAATGTCGTTACAACGATAATCGTTACATATATGCCTCGTTTCGAAATTCTTAAGTTAGTAGTCTTGTTTTACATATGTAGTTCATTGTTAACATACATAATGATATATATAATTATCATTTTATCATGTTAAATATAGTGTAACAATACCTTAATATGATACATATGTATTTAGTAAGGCGTTGTTATAACGATAATCGTTATATATATCGTTTTGAGTTTCTTAACTTAGTAATCTCATTTTTTATGTATATAACTCATTGTTAATATACCTAGTGAGATACTTACTTATCATAATATCATGTTAACTATATATATATATCCATATATATATATATATATCATCATATAGTTTTTACAAGTTCTAACGTTCGTGAATCACCGGTCAACTCGGGTGGTCAATTGTCTACATGAAACTCATTTCAACTAATCAAGTCTTAACAAGTTTGATTGCTTAACATGTTGGAAACATTTAATCATGAAAATATAGTTTTCATTTAATATATATAATCGTTGAAAAGTTCGGGTCACTACAGTACCTACCCGTTAAATAAATTTTGTCCCGAAATTTTTAAGCAGTTGGAGGTTTTGACGCATCTTCTGGAAATAGGTGGGGTATTTTAGCTTCATTTGATCTTCATACTCCCAGGTGAACTCGAGTCCTCTACGAGCATTCCATCGAACTTTAATGATTGGTATTTTATTTTGCTTAAGTCTTTTAACCTCACGATCCATTATTTCAACGGGTTCTTCGATGAATTGAAGTTTTTCATTGATTTGGATTTCGTCTAACGAAATTGTGAGATCTTCTTTAGCCAAACATTTCTTCAGATTCGAGACATGAAAAGTATTATGTACCCCGGCGAGTTGTTGAGGTAAGTCAAGTCGGTAAGCTACTGGTCCGACACGATCTATAATCTTGAATGGTCCAATGTACCTTGGATTCAGTTTCCCCCGTTTACCAAATCGAAAAATGCCTTTTCAAGGTGAAACCTTAAGCATGACCATCTCTCCAATTTCAAATTCTATATCTTTTCTTTTAATGTCAGCGTAGCTCTTTTGTCGACTTTGGGCGGTTTTCAACCGTTGTTGAATTTGGATGATCTTCTCGGTAGTTTCTTGTATTATCTCCGGACCCGTAATCTGTCTATCCCCCACTTCACTCCAACAAATCGGAGACCTGCACTTTCTACCATAAAGTGCTTCAAATGGCGCCATCTCAATACTTGAATGATAGCTGTTATTGTAGGAAAATTCTGCTAACGGTAGATGTCGATCCCAACTATTTCCGAAATCAATAACACATGCTCGTAGCATGTCTTCAAAGGTCTGTATCATCCTTTCACTTTGCCCATCAGTTTGTGGATGATAGGCAGTACTCATGTCTAGACGAGTTCTCAATACTTGCTGTAATGTCTGCCAGAATCTTGAAACAAATCTGCCATCCCTATAAGAGATAATAGAGACTGGTATTCCATATCTGGAGACAACTTCCTTCAAGTATAAACGTGCCAATTTTTCCATTTTATCATCTTCACTCATTGGCAGAAAGTGTGCTGACTTGGTGAGACGATCGACTATTACCCAAATAGTATCATAACCACTTGCAGTCCTTGGCAATTTAGTAATGAAATCCATGATAATGTTTTCCCATTTCCATTTCGGGATTTCGGGTTGTTGAAGTAGACCTGATGGTTTCTGATATTCAGCTTTGACCTTAGAACACGTCAAACATTCTCCTACGTATCTAGCAATATCGGCTTTCATACCCAGCCACCAAAAGTGTTTCTTGAGATCTTTGTACATCTTTCCCACTCCGGGATGTATTGAGTATCTGGTTTTATGTACTTCCTTAAGTACCATTTCTCTCACATCTCCAAACTTTGGTACCCAAATTCTTTCAGCCCTATACCGGGTTCCGTCTTCCCAAATATTTAGATGTTTTTCCGATCCTTTGGGTATTTCATTCCTCAACTTTCCTTCTTTTAAAACTCCCTGATGTGCCTCCTGTATTTGAGTAGTAAGGTTGGTATGAATAACTATATTCATAGCTTTTACCCGCATAGGTTCTCTGTCCTTTCTACTCAGAGCGTCGGCTACCACATTCGCCTTCCCCGGGTGGTAAAGAATCTTAAAATCGTAATCGTTCAATAGCTCGACCCACCTACGCTGCCTCATGTTCAGTTATTTCTGATCAAATATGTGTTGGAGACTTTTGTGGTCGGTATATATAATACTTTTGACCCCATATAAGTAGTGCCTCCAAGTCTTTAATGCAAAAACAACCGCGCCTAATTCCAAATCATGTGTCGTATAATTCTGCTCGTGAATCTTCAATTGTCTAGACGCATAAGCAATTACATTCGTTGCATTAATACACAACCGAGGCCTTGCTTTGAGGCATCACAATATATCACAAAATCATCGTTCCCTTCAGGCAATGACAATATAGGTGCCGTAGTTAACTTTTTCTTCAACAATTGAAATGCTTTCTCCTACTCATCCTTCCATTCAAATTTCTTCCCTTTATGCGTTAATGCAGTCAAGGGTTTTGCTATTTTAGAAAAATCTTGGATGAACCTTATGTAGTAACCAGCCAGTCCTAAAAATTGGCGTATATGCTTCGGAGTTTTGGGGTTTTTCCACTTTTCAACGGTTTCAATCTTTGCCAGATCTACCTGAATACCTTCTTTGTTCACTATGTGACCGAGGAATTGAACTTCTTCCAACCAAAATGCACACTTTGAAAATTTTGCGTACAGTTGTTCCTTCCTCAACAATTCTATCACTTTTCTCAAATGTTCCTCGTGCTCTTGATCATTCTTTGAGTAAATGAGTATGTCATCGATGCAAACAATGATAAACTTTTCAAGATATGGCCCACACACTCAGTTCTTGAGGTCCATGAACACCGATGGTGCGTTAGTCAATCTAAATGGCATAACTATAAACTTGTAATGACCGTAACACGTTCTGAAAGCAGTCTTTGGAATATCATCCTCCTTCACCGGCATTTGATGATACACAGAACGTAGATCGATCTTCGAATAAATTGACGAGCCTTGTAGTTGATTGAATAAGTCATCGATTCTTGGTAGTGGATAACGGTTCTTGATGGTAAGTTTGTTCAACTCTCGGTAGTCGATACACAACCTGAATGTACCATCCTACTTTTTGACAAACAAAACAGGAGCTCCCCATGGTGATGTGCTTGGTCGAATGAAACCACGTTCTAACAGTTCTTGTAGTTGACTTTGTAATTCCTTCATTTCGCTGGGTGCGAGTCTGTAAGGAGCACGAGCGATTGGTGCAGCTCCAGGTATAAGATCTATTTGGAATTCAACGGATCGATGTGGGGGTAGTCCCGGTAATTCTTTCGGAAATACGTCGGGAAATTCTTTTGCGACGGGAACATCACTTATGTTCTTTTCTTCAGGTTTGACTTCTTCGATGTGTGCTAGAATGACATGAAACCTTTTCTTATTAGTTTTTGCACCTTTAAACTACTAATAAGATTTAACTTCGCGTTGTTCTTTTCTCCGTACACCATTAAAGGTTTTCTTTTTTCGCGCATAATGCGAATCGCATTTTTGTAACAAACAACCTCTGCTCTCATCTTTTTCAACCAGTCCATGCCAATTATTACATCAAAACTCCCTAACTCGACTGGTATTAAGTCAATCTTAAACGTTTCATCAACCAGATTAATTTCTCTATCCCGACATACTTTATCTGCTGTAATTAGTTTACCGTTTGCTAATTCGAGTAAAAATTTATTATCCAAAGGCATTAATGGACAATTTAATTTGGTACAAAAATCTCTACTCATATAGCTTCTATCCGCACCCGAATCAAATAAAACATAAGCAGATTTATCGTCAATAAGAAACGTACTCGTAACAAGCTTCGGGTCTTCCTGCGCTTCTGTCAAATTAATGTTGAAGACTCGTCCACGGCCTTGCCCATTATTATTCCCTTGATTAGGGCAAGCTTTGCTGAAATGGCCCGGCTTTCTGCATCCGTAACAAATAATGGAATTATTTGTTCTATTAATTTTATTTGCCTTTGGTCCATAGACATCACACTTTGTTACACTATGTTCGGTTCTGTTACACATGGTACACACTACTACACAGAACTTATCTGGATGATACCATCCACACCTTAGACATTTATTGTTCTGATTGTTGTTGCCATTGTTGTTATTGATTTGGTTGTTGTTGCGATTGTTATTGTTGTTAGGACGGTTATTGTGGTTGTTGTTGTTGTTGGGATAGTTGTTGTTGCGTTTGTTTTTGTGAAAAATGGGGCGATTGTAGTTGTGATTGCTGTGTTGGTTGTTGAAGCGATAGTTACTGTTGTTTTGTTGGTGACTCTTGTCACTATTTTCTTCCCACTTCCTCTTGACTTGTTTCGTGTTGGCTTCTTCGACCGCCTGCTCTTTAATTCTTCCCTCAATATGATTTATGAGTTTATGAGCCATTCGACTTGCCTTTTGTATGGAGGCGGGCTCGTGTGAACTCACATCTTCTTGAATCCTTTCTGGTAACCCTTTTACAAATGCGTCGATTTTTACTTCTTCATCTTCGAACGCTCCCGGACACAATAGGCACAACTCTGTGAATCGTCATTCGTACGTGGTAATATAAAATCCTTGTGTTTGTAACCCTCTAAGCTCTACCTTGAGCTTATTGACCTCGTTTCTGGGACGATACTGCTCATTCATCAAGTGCTTGAATGCTGACCACGGTAGTGTGTAAGCAGCATCTTGTCCCACCTACTCGAGGTAGGTTTTCCACCATGTTAATGCAGTACCCGTGAAGGTATGCGTAGCGTACTTTACTTTGTCTTCTTCAGTACATTTACTTATGGTAAACACCGATTCAACCTTCTCGATCCACCGTTTCAATCTGATTGGTCCTTCGGTTCCATCAAATTCTAAAGGTTTACAGGCAGTGAATTCTTTGTAGGAGCATCCTACACGATTTCTTGTGGAATTAGTTCCACTGCTAGATCCAGAGTTATTGTTGTTATTTTGCATTGCAGCCTGTACTGCGGCTATGTTGGCAGCAAGAAAAACACGGAAGTCTTCCTCTCTCATGTTCAAGTTCTGACGAGTAGTCGGTGCCATTTCCTTCAAAAATAGCCAAAAGAATTAAGTTAATCATATAGAATATTAAGAGTAGTTAATAGTATTTCGTAGCATAATATGAACTTATTTATAAAAGCTTTTTCTTTATATTAACGTTTTATAAGTTTTAATTCGGGTACTACTTACCCGTTAAGTTCATACTTAGTAGCTAATATACCATTCAACTACTACAATTCTATATGAAAAACTGATCATAATATTTCGCGTTCAAACTTTTATACAATTTTACAAACTTACAATACCGCTATTATACATATAGCATGAAATATAGCACACAATAACTTTGATACAAGGTAGTTGTGAAGACAGTTCTAGTTAATACGCAAGTCGTTCAGCAAAGGCAATAAAGACATGTAATTCATAAGTCCAGAAACAAGTCATGCATTCGGGTTTTACTAGTATTATTTTTCCATCCTTGGTCTTGTGGAAAATAACCGTTGTGACCGTTGGCTAGGCAGCATGTTGTAACGTCGTCAAAAGGACGGGGATTACGTAATGCCCAACAGCCCCGTAACAATCTAAAAACCTTGTTTCTCACCCCAACTACCGAATCCGTCACTTTTGGGAATGTTTTATTTAGTAGTTGCAATCCTATGTTCTTTTTCTCAATTTGGTGAGAAGTGAACATTACTAACCCGTAGACATAACATGCTTCTTTATGTTGCATGTTTGAAGCTCTTTCTAAAGAACGAAGTCCTATGTTGGGATATGTAGAGTCAAAATAGGCTCTCAACCCATAGCGTAAGTTCCCCGCATTTAATGCCTTAAAGAAAACACGGCATAACTTAAAGTCTCCCCAATGTGATATACCCCATCTTTCAAAGGAAATCCTTTTACAAACTAAGGCATGCTTGGAACGTCTTTCAAATGTTCGGCAAACTAATTTCGCCGTAAATAATTGTGCCGATGAATTCTGACCGACTCTAGACAAGATTTCATCAATCATATTCCCTGGTAGGTCTTCTAAAATTTTTGGTTGTCTATCCTGACCGTCCATTGTGTGTTTTATACTGTAAAATAGACAAGGATTAGATTTGTAAAAGATAACTAACAAACAATACAAGCAATTATTACATATAACATAAAAATACAAGCACGTTACAATACATATATTACACAACATGATTACAATTCTTTATTCCGACTCACTCGTTTCTTCCTCCTCAGACTTGGTTCGTTTTGTTAACTTCCTAGGGATATATGGTGCTCCTCGAATGCGAGCCGTCATTTTCACAAATGGTTTAGAAAAATCTGGTGGCTTAGATGTTCCCGGGTTATAGTGTAAGTTTAAGAAATACGGGTGTTTACGGTACACCCCATCAGGGTATTTCATGTTAACGTAGAGTTCATCGGGGTTGGAATTAGGTTTCTCTATTTTGATGCCTTTTCCCTTATTATTTTCTTTTGCTTTTTCAAATTGGGTCGAGGTAATTTCTATAACATCATCGGAATCCTCATCGGGATCCGATTCATCAGAAAATTGGTAATTTTCCCAATATTTTGCTTCTTCGGCTGAAACACCATTGATCATTATTAACTTTGGTCCAGTGGTTGAGGATTTTCTTTTATTTATCTGTTTTTCTTTGGTTCCTAATATTTCCCCCTCTGGAACCTCTTCTTCCGGTTCCTCTTCTTCCGGTTCCTCTTCTTCCGTTTCTTCTTCTTCTGGTTCCTCTTCTTCCGGTTCCTCTTCGGGAATTTGTGAATCTTCCCAAAATATATTCGACTCTTTATTATTATTAGGTGAGTCGATGGGATTTGTACTAGAGGTAGACATCTATCACACAATATCAAACATGTTAAGAGATTAATATATCACATGATATTTACATGTTAACAATATATAGTTTCCAACAAAAATGTTAAGCAATCTTTTTTCAAGTAAACACGGTCGAAGTCCAGACTCACTAATGCATCCTAACGAACTCGATAAGACATACTAATGCAAATTTCTGGTTCTCTAAGACCAACGCTCGGATACCAACTGAAATGTCCCGTTCATATCGATTATAATCGTTCCATATTAATTGATTTCATTGCGAGGTTTTGACCTCTATATGAGACGTTTTTCAAAGACTGCATTTGATTTTTAAAACAAACCATAATCTTTAAAATATTACGACGATTATCAAATAATGATAATCTAAAATATAGCGTTTTCACATGACCATTACATAATGGTTTACAATAATATTACACAACAATATATATGTCTTCGAATGCAGTTTTTAAACAATATTATACAAGCATGTTGACTCCAACTCTTGTCCATAAATTAGTATGCAACAGCGGAAGCTCTTAATAATCACCTGAGAATAAACATGCTTTAAACGTCAATAAAAAATGTTGGTGAGTTATAGGTTTAACCTATATATCAATTTGTAATAATAGACCACAAGATTTCATCTTTCAATAACATGCAATCTGCATAAAAATCATTCATATGGTTGAACACCTGGTAACCGACATTAACAAATGCATCTAGAGTATCCCCATATATATATATATCGAAGTACTAAAGCAGTTCAAATTCTCTGACTGGGGCATGTCAAAGCCCATAGATCTATCTTTAGGATTTACGTCAATTGGTGGCAATTATAATAAACCCCAATTCTTAGGCTACCAAGTTCAACAAGGGCGATATCCGGTATAACGATTCAACATAGAATGTAGTTTCGATACTTGTGTCTATTTTGTAAATCATTTTCAAAACTGCATGTATTCTCATCCCAAAAATATTAGATAGTAAAAATGGGACTATAACTCACTTTCACAGATTTTTCTTTCGTCGGGAAAATAAGACTTGGCCACGGGTCGATTCACGAACCTATAACGAATATATACATATATATCAAAGTATGATCAAAATATATTCACAACATTTTTTAATACGTTTTAACGATTTAAGTTTGTTAAGTTAGCAGTCCAACGTTAGTGATCTACAACTAGTTGTCCACAGTTAGATGTACAGAAATAAATCAATATAAATTATCTCGAATCAATCAACGACCCAATGTATACAAGTCTTAGGCTAGATCACAACTTAAAGTATATATATTATTTTGGAATCAACTTCAACCCTGTATAGCTAACTCGGGCATTACTGCATATAGAGTGTCTATGTTTGTTCCCAAATAATATATATAGATGGGTCGATATGATATGTCAAAACATTGTATACGTGTCTATGGTATCCCAAGATTACATAATATATGTTAGAATATATGTATAATACAATATAAGTTAGTTAAGTTATGATTTGTATATATTTGTTACAAATTTCACGTAGCTACAACAAGCAAAATTATCCAATCTTGTTTTACCAATAACTTCTTCGTTTTAAATCCGTTTTGAGTGATTCAAGTTGCTATGGTTTTATAATGAACTTAAATTTATGAAACTAAACATAAAAAGTATAAGTTTATAGTTGGAAATACAGGTTACAAGTCAATATTGTAAGAGGTAGTTATTTTGGTCGAAAGAACGACGTCTTGATGACCATTTTGAAAAACATACTTCCACTTTGAGTTTAACCATGATTTTTGGATATAGTTTCATGTGAATAATAAAAATCATTTTCCCAAAAGAACAACTTTTAAATCAAAGTTTATCATAGTTTTTAATTATCAAACCCAAAATAACCCGCGGTTTTACTATGACGGCGTATGTCCAGTTTTACGGTGTTCATCGTGTTTCCAGGTTTTAAATCATTAAGTTAGCATATCATATAGATATAGAACATGTGTTTAGTTGATTTTAAAATTCAAGTTAGAAGGATTAACTTTATTTGCGAACAAGTTTATAATTAACTAAACTATGTTCTAGTGATTACAAGTTTAAAACATCGAATAAGATAGTTATGTATATATGAATTGAATGATGTTATGAACATCATTACTACCTCAAGTTTAGTAGGTAAACCTACTAGAAGTGATAAGAAATGATCTATCTTCAAAGGATCTTGGATGGCTTGAAAGTTCTTGAAGTAGAATCATGACACGAAAACAAGTTCAAGTAAGATTTTTACTCTAATTAAGATAGTTTATAGTTATAGAAATTGAATCAAAGTTTGAATGTGAGTATTACCTTGAATAAGAAAGATAACCTACTGTAAATAACAAAGGTTTCTTGATCTTAGATGATTACTTGGAATGAATTTGAAAGCTTGGAAGTAGACTTGCAAACTTGAAAGTATTCTTGATTTTATGAAACTAGAACTTATAGAATTTATGAAGAACACTTAGAACTTGAAGATAGAACTTGAGGGAGATTAATTAGATGAAGAAAATTGAAGAATGAAAGTTTTTGTATGTGTTTTTGGTCGTTGGTATATGGATTAGATATAAAGGATGTGTAAGTTTGTTTTCTTGTAAATAATTCATGAATGATTTATAATACTTTTGTAATTTTGTGAGATATTTCATGCTAGTTGCCAAATGATGGTTCCCACATGTTTGATGACTCATTAATGGCTGCTAAGAGCTAATCATTGAATGTATATACCAATAGTATATACAATTAGAAGTTGGGTATTGTACGAGTACGATTACCGAACGAATACGAGTAGAATTCTTGATGAAAATGTATGAGAATGCAATTGTAACCAAATTTGTTAAGTACAAGTATTTTGATATGTGTCTTGAAGTCTTCCAAAAGTATATTAATACATCTTAATACACTACATATATATACATTTTAACTGAGTCGTTAAGTCATCGTTAGTCGTTACATGTAAGTGTTGTTTTTGAAACCTTTAAGTTAATAATCTCATTTAATGTAGTTAACCCATTGTTTATTATATCTAATGAGATGTTAAATTATTACATTATCATGATATTATGATGTATTAATATATCTTAATATGGTATATATACATTAAAATGTCGTTACAACGATAATCGTTACATATATGCCTCGTTTCGAAATTCTTAAGTTGGTAGTCTTGTTTTACATATGTAGTTCATTGTTAACATACATAATGATATATATAATTATCATTTTATCATGTTAGATATAGTGTAACAATACCTTAATATGATACATATGTATTTAGTAAGGTGTTGTTATAACGATAATCGTTATATATATCGTTTCGAGTTTCTTAACTTAGTAATCTCATTTTTTATATATATAACTCATTGTTAATATACCTAGTGAGATACTTACTTATCATAGTATCATGTTAACTATATATATATATATATATATATATATATATATATATATATATATATATATATATATATATATATCATCATCATCATATAGTTTTTACAAGTTTTAACGTTCGTGAATCGCGGGTCAACTCGGGTGGTCAATTGTCTACATGAAACTCATTTCAAATAATCAAGTCTTAACAAGTTTGATTGCTTAACATGTTGGAAACATTTAATCATGCAAATATAGTTTTCATTTAATATATATAATCATGGAAAAGTTCGGGTCACTACAGTACCTACCCATTAAATAAATTTCGTCCCGAAATTTTTAAGCAGTTGGAGGTGTTGACGCATCTTCTGGAAATAGGTGCGGGTATTTCAGCTTCATTTGATCTTCACGCTCTCAGTTGAACTCGGGTCCTCTACGAGCATTCCATCGAACCTTAACGATTGGTATTTTATTTTGCTTAAGTCTTTTAACCTCACGGTCCATTATTTCAACGGGTTCTTCGATGAATTGAAGTTTTTCATTGATTTGGATTTCGTCTAATGGAATAGTGAGATCTTCTTTAGCAAAACATTTCTTCAGATTTGAGACATGAAAAGTATTATGTACCCCGGCGAGTTGTTGAGGTAAGTCAAGTCTGTAAACTACTGGTCCGACACGATATATAATCTTGAATGGTCCAATGTACCTTGGATTCAGTTTCCCCCGTTTACCAAATCGAACAACGCCTTTCCAAGGTGAAACCTTAAGCATGACCATCTCTCCAATTTCAAATTCTATATCTTTTCTCTTAATGTCCGCGTAACTCTTTTGTCTACTTCGGGCGGTTTTCAACCGTTGTTGAATTTGAATGATTTTCTCGGTAGTTTCTTGGATTATCTTCGGACCCGTAATTTGTCTATCTCCGACTTCACTCCAACAAATCGGAGACCTGCACTTTCTACCATAAAGTGTTTCAAACGGCGTCATCTCAATACTTGAATGGTAACTGTTGTTGTAGGAAAATTCTGCTAACGGTAAATGTCGATCCCAACTGTTTCTAAAATCAATAACACATGCTCGTAGCATGTCTTTAAGGGTCTGTATCATCCTTTCACTTTGCCCATCAGTTTGTAGATGATAGGTAGTACTCATGTCTAGACGAGTTCCCAATACTTGCTGTAATGTCTGCCAGAATCTTGAAACAAATCTGCCATCCCTATCAGAGATAATAGAGACTGGTATTCCATGTCTAGAGACAAATTCCTTCAAGTATAAACGTGCCAATTTTTCCATTTTATCATCTTCTCTCATTGGCAGAAAGTGTGCTGACTTGGTGAGACGATCGACTATTACCCAAATAGTATCATAACCACTTGCAGTCCTTGGCAATTTAGTAATGAAATCCTTGGTAATGTTTTCCCATTTCTATTCCAGGATTTCGGGTTGTTGAAGTAGACCTGATGGTTTCTGATGTTCAGCTTTGACCTTAGAACACGTCAAACGTTCTCCTACATATCTAGCAATATCGGCTTTCATACCCGTCCACCAAAAGTGTTTCGTGAGATCTTTGTACATCTTCCCCGCTCCGGGATGTGTTGAGTATCTGATTTTATGTGCTTCCTTAAGTACCATTTCTCTCACATCTCCAAACTTTGGTACCCAAATTCTTTTAGCCTTATACCGGGTTCCGTCTTCCCGAATATTTAGATGTTTTTCCGATCCTTTGGGTATTTCATTTCTCAACTTTTCTTCTTTTAAAACTCCCTGCTGTGCTTCCTTTATTTGAGTAGTAAGGTTAGTATGAATAACTATATTCATAGCTTTTACCCACATAGGTTCTCTGTCCTTTCTACTCAGAGCTTCGGCTACCACATTCGCCTTCCCCGGGTGGTAACGAATCTCAAAATCGTAACCGTTCAACAGTTCGACCCACCTACGCTGCCTCATGTTCAGTTGTTTCTGATCAAATATGTGTTGGAGACTTTTGTGGTCGGTATATATAATACTTTTGACCCCATATAAGTAGTGCCTCCAATTCTTTAATGCAAAAACAACCGCGCCTAATTCCAAATCATGTGTCGTATAATTCTGCTCGTGAATCTTCAATTTTCTAGACGCATAAGCAATTACTTTCGTTCGTTGCATTAATACACAACCGAGGCCTTGCTTTGAGGTGTCACAATATATCACAAAATCATCGTTCCCTTCAGGCAATGACAATATAGGTGCCGTAGTTAACTTTTTCTTTAACAATTGAAACGCTTTCTCCTGCTCATCTTTCCATTCAAATTTCTTCCCTTTATGCGTTAATGCAGTCAAGGGTTTTGCTATTTTAGAAAAATCTTGGATGAACCTTCTGTAGTAACCAGCCAGTCCTAAAAATTGGCGTATATGCTTCAGAGTTTTCGGGGTTTCCCACTTTTCAACGGTTTCAATCTTTGCCGGATCTACCTGAATACCTTCTTTGTTCACTATGTGACCGAGGAATTGAACTTCTTCCAACCAAAATGCACATTTTGAAAATTTTGCGTACAGTTGTTCCTTCCTCAACAATTCTAGCACTTTTCTCAAATGTTCCTCGTGCTCTTGATCATTCTTTGAGTAAATGTGTATGTCATCGATGAAAACAATGACAAACTTGTCAAGATATGGCCCACACACTCGGTTCATGAGGTCCATGAACACAGATGGTGCGTTAGTCATTCCAAACGGCATAACCATAAACTCGTAATGACCGTAACGCGTTCTGAAAGCAGTCTTTGGAATATCATTCTCCTTCACCAGCATTTGATGATACCCAGAATGTAAATCGATCTTCGAATAAACCGACGAGCCTTGTAGTTGATCGAATAAGTCGTCGATTCTCGGTAGTGGATAACGGTTCTTGATGGTAAGTTTGTTCAACTCTCGGTAGTCGATACACAACCTGAATGTACCATCCTTCTTTTTGACAAACAAAACAGGAGCTCCCCATGGTGATGTGCTTGGTCGAATGAAACCACGTTCTAACAGTTCTTGTAGTTGACTTTGTAATTCCTTCATTTCGCTGGGTGCAAGTCTGTAAGGAGCAAGAGCTATTGGTGCAGCTCCAGGTACAAGATCTATTTGGAATTCAACGGATCGATGTGGGGGTAGTTGATGTGAAGCGAGGTGTATATAAAATAGTATTATTTTTAGTGCGAAAATACTATTAAATACGATACAATTTTACACAAGATATTTATTTATTTATAGAATGGATATACTTAAACCTTGCTACAACACTTATAGGCAGTGTACCTAATCGTACAGTAGTGTAGTTTTTAGTAAGTCCGGTTCGTTCCACAGGGAAATCTTTAAACAAAAGCTCAACGCTATATTAGTTTACTTTTATAAAAATACAAATATATATATAGGTAATATTATTATTATAAAGGGGGGTTTTTACCGTTTAATGACCGGTTTGTCGATTTTAAGACTTTAGTCGTAGTTAAAACCTAATGTAAAATATAAAATAAATACAAGACTTAAATTAAAGCGTAAAGTAAATAACAATAATGAAATTGCGAATAATAAAAATGCGATATAATAAAATTGCGATAATTAAAAAGTACGATAATTAAAAGTGCGATAACAATAAATAAAAGTGCGATAATTAGAAGTGCAATTAAATATAAAATAAAGGAAATTAAATATGAAATAAAAGAATTATGCTTATTTAAACTTCCGTAATCATGATGTTTGACGTGTTGATTTTAGTTTTATGCCCATGGGTTAATTGTCCTTTATCCTGGATTATTCAATATGTCCGTCTGGTTTTTGTCCATAACAGTCCATCAGTCATAAATATAAATTGCAAGTGTCCTTGTCAAATTATTATTATACCCGAAGTTAAATATTCCAACTAATTGGGGATTCGAATTGTAACAAGGTTTTAATACTTTGTTTAATGAATACACCAGGTTATCGACTGCGTGTAAACCAAGGTTTTACTACTTTGTTAACAATTACACCAATTACCCTTGAATGTAATTTCACCCCTGTTTTAATTATTCTAGTGGCTATTAATCCATTCCCGTGTCCGGTTAAATGAACGATTATTCGTACATATAAATACCCCGCCCATCGTGTCCGATCGAGTGTATATGGTAATTTATAAGGACGCCCAATTGTAAATCTTTATATTAACATTAACAAACTTTCATTTAGTTAAACAAATATAAAGCCCATTAATAGCCCATAGTCTAATTTCCACAAGTGTCGTTCTTTTGTCCAAACCCCAATTATGGTACAAAGCCCAATTACCCAATTTTAGTAATTAGCCCAACATCATGATTACTTCGTTTTAAATAAGCATAATAATAACTTAGCTACGAGACATTAAATTAAAAAGGTTGAACATAACTTACAAGGATTAAAAGTAGCGTAGCGTTACACGGACAGAATTTCGACTTACACCCTTACAACATTCGCTAACATACCCTTATTATTAGGATTTAAAATTAAAATTAAAATTAAAATATAAATTATATATATATATATCGTATATATTGAGAGATATAGAGAAATAGAATATGAAATTTGATCAGAATTCGGTTTGCTTTATAGCCAGAAGTGAAATTTGGGGCTCCGCGACTCGCGGCAAAATGCCCTTAAAACTCCGCGAGTCGCGGAGTATGTATTTACAGCTCACACCCTTGGAGTTTCTCTGCCGACGGTTTTATATATATAAATATAATATATATATAATTAATATAATTAATTATATATTATATTATATTTATATACATAGTTAACTTGTAATTTTTAGTCCGTTGCGTCGAGCGTTAAGAGTTGACTCTAGTCCCGGTTCCGGATTTTCGAACGTCCTTGCGTACAATTTTATATTTTGTACTTTGCGTTTTGAATCTTGTACTCTTGTGATTTCGAGACGTTTCTTATCAATAATTGGAACCTTTTCGATTGTCTTTTGTACTTTTGAGCTTTTTGGTCGTTTGCGTCTTCAATTCGTCGAATCTGTCTTTTGTCTTCACCTTTTATTATTTAAACGAATATCACTTGTAAATAGAACAATTGCAACTAAAAGCTTGTCTTTCTTGAGGAATAATGCTATGAAATATATGTTCGTTTTTAGCATTATCAAATATTCCCACACTTGAGCGTTGCTTGTCCTCAAGCAATATCGTCTTGAAATACTAGAATCACTTCTTTATTCTTCACACTTTGTACATCAGTGATTTCTATACGGCGGTATAAACAATGGTAGTAACGATATGGTTTACAGTCCCACATGACTATAAAAATTTAGATCCATTAAGGAAATTGGATCTTTATGAAAACATTTGATCTTTTGAAATCTAGTTTTTACCCTAGATTAGTTTTCCGAAATAACCCTTTACCGGTGTTTGCAAAATATTTTTGTGGGTTTGGTGGGTTTCAGATTTGAAAATTTTAGCTCAAAACTTGCGGTTTTGTGTCACCCACTTGCTAACCTTGTATTTGGAAAGCAACACGTCCAGTTTACTTGTCCCGTATATTACCTTTCGGCAAACTACCGTCCGGTTGTAAAGGAAAGCGTTGAACAAGCAACTGTTTAAGGCAATGTCCCGTGACATGCTTTTGATTATGGTCTATAACGTGTCGGACGCAATTACTATCCTTGGTAGGAGCAATAGTAAAGCTCATCCTTATAATTTTTCGGTCTGGCACAAGGTCCTGTCTTTGACCATGCTATGCAACCACCGTTCTTACGGTTGACACCCGATTTAGTTCAGGTGACCTAATGAATTCCAGGTGAATTCCTAGGATTTTACGTTCAATGGTAATGAACGCATTGAAAATGGGTTTTCAGAAAACAAATCGGTTTGTATTTTTGATCAAAATATTTTCTCGTTCAAGCTCGAGTTTAGATATCATTGAATTCCATGAGTTTGAATTCTCAATCTTTAAGGTCAATCTCAAGGATTGAGTAATATCAGACTTAAAAGCTGATTTTTAATCTTTAAGGAGATTATCCTTTCTGGGGATCTGATTCATTAGTCTTATCCAGCTAATTTGCACGGTGCCTCCTCATTGTACGAGATAAATCCTTCTCATGGTTAGGATAAATCTGACCACTTGGCGACCCTGTTTGATGTTGAGGTCCGTGGATTTCCTGCTGATTTTAGTGATGACTTTTCTAGATTTTTCGTCAACCTACAGCTGGTCTGAACGACAACTTCATGACCTAAATCAAGAAGCGCGTGTCTTTTTCGGAAGACTTTACTTCCTTTTAATGATGGAATTGATTCATCGTGTAGATCCATCTCTTCTTTTCTTTCATTGGGTAAAACAGTTTAGTTTAGTCCAAAGCAAAAGTATTTTCAGTTATTTGTTACAGATATATGTGACATATGTTTAAAATAATTTGGTAAATTTTCCCACACTTGGCTTTTATTTTCCTTTTTATCGTCCTCTATTCCATTTTAAATGAATTTTAACATTTTAGTTTGTTTCTCAATTTATGTCCTTTCCGAGGTAACAATAATTTCGGTGTTAAAACCTAGTTTTATCGTTCATAAATATGTATAAACATGATTTTGAATTCATTTAATTGAAAATTTTGAAAAATTTTACTAGAATTGGGTAGTCAGTATATAAGACTAGGGCTGTTCTTTTTTATCAGAGAGCACTAGATTCTAATACAACTACTGCTTTACTAGTATTTTTAATGGTAACCAAGTGTATAAAGTAAAAAATTTTAAAATCCGAAAGAATTTAACCCCTTCCCACACTTAAGATCTTGCAATGCCCTCATTTGCAAGAAATCAGTAACAATTTAAATTATTGAGGGTGATTTGTGTGAAAATGATTAAATTTTTACCAAAGTTTCCAAATATATTGTCGTTTGTTTGCTGAATGATAAATGGTGCACATCATTTGTTCATTCCGTCTTGTTGTTATTTCACATATATTTTGCATCTTGTCGTCAAAATTAGTTGCTTTTGCTGAACTTAATGCCAGTCTTTGAAAATACGTTGTTTTACCCTGTTGTGTACATAAGATAAACTGCAAACATATATACATATTTTTGAAGTTTGGTATATTACCCCACATTCAAAAATTATTAAAATCTAAGAATAAAAGTTAGATAATTATAAAAATGATTACAATATTAACAAAAATATTAAATGCATCAATAATTACAAATTACAAAATGAAAAAAATAAAAAGTAAGTATACTAAGGATGATATTGGTACCAATAGGGGTTCCAGGCATAACCATAAGTGCTATAGAATGCTTCGGCAGGGTCATACGTAGGATATGGTGGCTGCATCTCTATCGACCAAGGAGGGAAGACGGGTTTCGGTGTAGGAATATAGTTTCTACCTATATGTTGGCAATGCGCTATGATCTGGTTTTGATGAACTTGCCAATCTTCAAATGCTCTCTGTCTAGCATTTTCGTATTCCTGAGAAGCTATAAACCTATGCATTTCTTGCATCTCATTCCCCCCTCCTACATTACCTTGTTCCTGGTTTCTCTCCACCTGTGGATGTCTACCATGGTATCGTACTGCGGCGTTATTCCGCCGCTTCAAAACTTTCGCACCATGGTATACATTTAAACCTATAGTGTCGCGGGGTTCCGGCTCTTCTAGTAATAATCCCCCCCGACTTATATCCACACCGAGATATTCACCAATCAAAGTAATAAAAATACCACCTCCTATTATGCTATGTGGTCGCATCCCCCGAACCATAGCTGATAAATAATAACCCACACAATATGGTATACTTACAGCGCTCTGTGGGTCTCGAATACACATATGGTAAAACAAATCTTGTTCATTTACCTTTTCTTTGTTTTTACCCCTTTGTGTAATCGAATTAGCTAAAAACCTATGTATTAATCTTAATTCGACTCTATCTATATCCAAATAAGAGTAGTTTCCCCCTTTGAAACGGTGATGGCTTGTCATTTGACTCCACACACCGTGTGTATCAAAATTCTCATCTATCTTTCTACCGTTTAGTATCAATCCTCTACAATCGGCAGACGCTAATTCCTCAGGCGTATATATACGTAAAGCCTGAGCCATGTCCAGTAAAGACATGTGGCGCATCGAACCGCCTAACAAAAATCTAATAAAAGAACGATCGGTTAAACTAGCTACCCGATCATTCAACTCTATACTACATAACAACTCTTCACACCATACTTTATATACAGGTCTGCGTATGGTGAATAAACATATCCAGTCATTAAAAGAAGAATTACCATACCTCTGTACAAGTAATTCCCTAATTGGCCCGGCCAATTCTACAGCTTCCAAGGGTCCCCATTCTATGACCCTCGGTACCTCAACAACCTTGGAATGAAGAGTATGCAAACCCCGTTGATATTTTGGATAATCTATCCAAAGTCTGTCAAATCTCAGGTTCGGGTGCAACTCTTCCAAATGCATATCGGAAAAGGTCATGACTGGATGAGGTACATCCTGCTTGTAGTAGTTATCTACCTCCTGTTGTTCCAAATTCTCAGCAGGAGCATGGCGGGCTTGGGATGAAGATTCACCCCTTTCATTCTGCAAAACACATCAAACACAAATTTTGTGCATCCAAATATGCATTAGTGTCAGCAAAATCATCAATCAAAATAATGACATTATCAATTTATATCAAACTTAAGCTCATTTTCACATTTTTATCAAATCTATACTTTTTCAAATAAGCATATACGAAAATTTTCGCCAAGTTCATAAGCATTCAACTCAAATAACATGTCAAAATAATCATTACTAGCAAATAAACAAGTCTCAAATGGCATTATCTTTCAAAAATCAAGTTCATGAATTTTGGACTTGAAAAAGTCCACTTTAATTCTCAAAATCATGTTTAGGCTCAAAGTTTGGATCATTTAACTACCTAGACATGTTACACTACTCAATTTAGTAACAATTCATGACAAAAATCGGCCATAACCTGTTTATATCAAAAAGCCCCAAATTTGCTCAAGAACACAAACCCTAGATTATTCAAAAATTGAAGTTTAAGGCTTCTAATCATGTTAAACAACATCAATCTAGGTTATACAAGCATAATACATAAACAATTTAAGTCTAATTACACTAAAAAGCATCAAAATCAAATTGGGGAAAAAATAGCTCAAGAACACCTAATTTTGAATTAATGGTGTTTAGGTGTAGAAATTTACCGTTTTTCTTGAGTAATTCTTAGATATCATCCTTCTCAACATGATTTTAGCAAAAAATTTGGTGATTAACGGTTAAAAATTGAGATTTTGGGGGGTTTTTTTCGTGTTTTTGCGGAGCTTTTCGCGTGCAGTTTTGCAGTATGTTTTTGTTTTGGGGATTAAACTGATCAGTTTTTGCGTTTTATTTTTTTTCTGAGTTTTGTTCCCTCCGCGAGTCGCGGAGGTTTTGCACTGCAAACTCCGCGAGTCGCGGAGTTTGGTATTTTTTTTTTTTTTTTTTTTTTTTTATATAATCTTTAACTTATAAATTAATTAAGTATTTAATTTTAAAATTTTGTTTCCCTTGTTATTTAGGACGAGGTCGTTTCGGATCGATGTCCTAGTCCGTCCTTCGACAAAATTTTAAAATTTGTCTTTTTGTAGCGATTGTTTTAAAAGCTAAGATTTTTGGGTTTTTTCAATGTTTTTGGCATACTTTAAATCAATAAGATTAAAAATAATGATAATAAAAGTTCTCGTCCCTCCCTCGGGTAAAGCAATTTCGGTTCAAAGACCTAGTCTTCAACTTATGACGAATTTTAAAAATCATATTCTTAACTTAATGAGATAAAGTAAATTTTTGTTTTTAAATTCACACAACTTAAATATAAAATTCAAAATTTAAAAATTAAAATTTCACACCAAACTTAAAATTTAAAATGCATAAAATTAAAAATTTATATTTTAAAAATTAAAAAATTCACACCAAACTTAATTTAAAAATTCATATTATAAATTCACACCAAACTTATATTAATTTTTTCAAATATTTACAATTTTAAAAATATTGTTTTTACAAAGTTTACAATATTAATTTAAGATTTAAATATTAATTTTAAAAATATGGTAAAAATAAAATTAAAAATCTTTTTGTCTTTTTATCCCACTTTAATCAATCAAATATTATCAAAAATATGCGCCCCTCTTTTCGGTAAAGTAATTTCGGTTCCAAGACCTAATTTAACTCATGACGAATTTTTGAAATATTTTGGGTTGATTGATTAAAGATATTTATACCTTAAGAATAAACGTTAAATTTCGCAGTGATGTAATAAATTTTTGAACGATATCAATAATTTCGGTCGCCAAACCTAATTTTATTTAATACCAATTTAATACTTTTTAGCGAACAAATTAGCGTTTATTATAAAAAGGTTAAAAATAAAAATAAAAATAAAAACTGTACAGACATACCTGTGAAATAGATTTCTTAGTTATATGATCTATTATATTCATAAGATAGTCGGTTTAATTGATTTTCCATGGCTCCAAAGGCGTAACCTCGAGCATTCAGTGTCTTTTCTTCTAAACATATGAACGGTCCGTCTCTGATTACTGATACTAATTCACTTGGTAGTATATCATTATTTCTTTTAGTGATCAAAGCGTGTAGCATTAGACCATGGTTTAGTTCACAGGCAGTCTTCATTTCGTAAAAACCTAAAAAAAATAAAAATTCAGAATGGGGGGAGAAGACTAGTTCTTTAGGGTCTGCTAGGGAAAGACCATACGTGTTCCATTTTCGAGAACTACACGAAAACAGACAATCTAACTCTAACAGAAATATATATTATCCTTTAAAGACTTGATTCTCCCCACACTTAGTTAGCTGTGGTGTCGAAATTGTGATTAACTTCGTTGTCGACTTCCATCGGACCATGTATGTAATGTTTAACTCTGTGACCATTAACTTTAAATTCAATCCCATTTGAATTTATTAATTCTATCGTTCCGTATGGGAAAACTCTTTTGACTATGAATGGTCCAGACCATCTTGATTTCAATTTTCCAGGAAATAGCTTGAATCGTGAATTGAAAAGAAGAACTCTGTCTCCTTCTTTAAATTCTTTTGAACTTCTGATTCTTTTATCATGCCATTTCTTCGTTCTTTCTTTATAGATTAACGAATTTTCGTATGCTTCATGTCTTAATTCTTCTAATTCGTTTAGTTGACTTAATCGTAGACGTCCGGCTTCATGTAAATCAAGATTACATGTCTTCAAAGCCCAAAATGCTTTGTGTTCAATTTCTACTGGAAGATGACATGATTTTCCATAAACAAGTCTAAAAGGTGTGGTTCCAATTGGAGTTTTGTAGGCTGTTCTAAAAGCCCAGAGTGCATCCTCCAATTTAATGGACCATTCCTTCGGATTTGATCCTACGGTTTTCTCTAGAATACGTTTTAAGGCTCGGTTGGTATTTTCAACTTGTCCACTTGTTTGTGGATGATATGCGGTGGAGATTTTATGAGTTACTCCATATCTTTTAAGAACTTTCTCAAGTTGATTATTACAGAAATGAGTACCCCGATCACTTATTAAAGCTTTCGGTGTTCCAAACCTTGCAAAAAGACGTTTTAAAAAGTTGACTACAACTCGTGCATCGTTAGTTGGGAGAGCTTGTGCTTCCGCCCATTTAGATACATAATCAATGGCTACGAGTATATATAGATTATTATGAGATTTTGGAAATGGACCCATAAAGTCAATACCCCAAATGTCAAATACTTCACATACTTGGATGACATTTTGTGGCATTTCATCACGTTGACTTATTTTTCCGGCCCTTTGACATGCATCACAGGATTTGCAAAGAAGGTGTGCGTCCTTGTAAATTGTAGGCCAATAGAATCCAGCTTCATAAACTTTTCTTGCTGTTAGTTGAGGCCCATAATGCCCTCCTGTTGGTCCTGTGTGACAATGGTTTAAAATTTTACTAGCTTCATCTCCAAATACACATCGGCGTATTATTCCATCGGGACAACTTTTAAACAGATGTGGATCTTCCCAGAAATAGTGTTTTATATTACTGAAGAATTTCTTTCGTCTTTGGTACGATAATCCTTTTTCAAGGAATCCACAAACTAAGTAGTTTGCATAGTCTGCAAACCATGGGATTTCTTTATAATCTATCTTCAATAGATATTCATCAGGAAAGTTGTCTTTTATGGCCGATTCATTCAGAACTTCTAATTCGGGATTTTCAAGACGAGAAAGATGATCAGCGGCGAGATTTTCTGCTCCTCTTTTATCTCGGATTTCAATATCAAACTCTTGTAAGAGTAAGATCCAACGGATTAATCTTGGTTTAGCATCTTGTTTTGAAAATAGGTATCTAAGAGCAGAATGGTCGGTATAGACCACCGTTTTTGCTAGAACGAGATATGATCGAAATTTGTCAAAAGCAAAGACAATAGCAAGGAGTTCTTTTTCAGTAGTTGTATAGTTCGTTTGTGCTCCTTGTAACGTCTTACTAGCATAATATATAGGTTGAAATCGTTTTTCAATCCTTTGTCCTAAAACGGCTCCCATTGCAAAATCACTTGCATCGCACATTAGTTCAAATGGTAGACTCCAATTTGGTGTTATCATGATCGGTGCATTAGTGAGTTTTTCTTTAAGAATATTAAAAGATTTGATACACTCATCTGAAAAGATGAATGGCGCATCCTTTTCTAGGAGTTTATTCATAGGAGTGGCAATTTTTGAAAAATCTTTTATGAAACGTCGGTAAAAACCGGCATGCCCTAGAAAACTCCTAACTCCTCTAACATTGGTGGGATGTGGTAGTTTAGCAATTACATCTACTTTAGCTTTATCCACTTCAATTCCTTCTTTTGAAATTTTATGTCCAAGAACGATGCCTTCTTTAACCATGAAATGGCATTTCTCCCAATTAAGTACTAGATTTGATTTTTCGCATCTAATTAGCATTCGTTCCAGATTAACTAGACATGATTTAAATGTATCACCGAAGACTGAAAAGTCATCCATGAATACTTCCATGCATTCTTCTATCATGTCGTGAAAAATCGCCATCATACACCTTTGAAAGGTTGCAGGGGCGTTACAAAGTCCAAATGGCATGCGTTTGTAAGCAAAAGTACCATAAGGGCACGTGAATGTGGTTTTCTCTTGATCTTCGGGTGCTATTGGAATTTGAAAATATCCGGAAAATCCATCTAGAAAACAATAGTAACTATTTCCGGCTAATCTTTCCAACATTTGATCTATGAAAGGTAAGGGAAAGTGATCTTTTCTGGTGGCGTCATTTAATTTTCTATAATCAATACATACACGCCATCCTGTTACAGTCCTAGTAGGAATAAGCTCATTTTTCTCATTTGTAATGACAGTCATGCCACCCTTCTTAGGCACGCATTGAACTGGGCTTACCCATGGACTATCAGAGATTGGATATATCAAACCTGCATCTAGCAGTTTAATAATCTCTTTCTTAACTACATCTTGCATATTAGGATTTAGTCTTCGTTGGCGTTGCACATACGTTTTATGACCTTCTTCCATAAGGATTTTATGTGTGCAATACGAAGGACTTATTCCTTTAATATCATGAATCTTCCATGCAATGGCTGGTTTATGAGCTTTCAACACAGAAATGAGCTGTGATTTCTCATTTTCAGTAAGAGAAGACGATATTATTACAGGTAATTCAGATTCACCATGTAAATAAGCGTATTCCAAATGGTTTGGAAGTGGCTTTAATTCTAATTTCGGAGGTTCTTCTATCGATGATTTATATCGATATCTGTCTTCTTCTTTTAGTATTTGAATTTCTTCTATTGTTGGTTCATATCCATTAGCTATAAGTGTAGCTAACATTTCAGCTTCATCAATTGGTTCATTACCTTCTCCTAAAGAACATTCTCCTGTTCCTTGTAATTCTGGAAATTCTTCTAATAATTCTGCATGTGCATCTATAGTTTGAATATAATAACATGTATCATCTGCAGATTGTGGTTGTTGCATTGCTCTATCAACTGAAAAGGTAACACTCTCATCCTCTATACTTAGGGTCAGTTTCTTACCGAACACGTCTATCATTGCTTTAGCCGTGTTTAAGAATGGTCTTCCTAATATGAGAGGAACTTGAGAATCTTCTTCCATGTCCAAAACAACAAAATCTACTGGAAATACTAAAGTACCAACTTTAACTAGCATGTTTTCCATTATCCCTCTAGGATATTTTATTGATCTATCGGCTAGTTGTATGCTTATTCTGGTTGGTTTCAATTCTCCAAGGTCTAGTTTAGCGTATAGTGAATACGGCATTAGATTTATACTAGCACCTAAGTCTGCCAATGCTTCTATTGAACTAAGACTACCCAGAAAACATGGAATTGTGAAACTTCCTGGATCAGATAGTTTTTCTGGTATCTTATTCAACAGTACTGCTGAACAATTAGCATTCATAGTAACAGCCGAGAGTTCTTCCATTTTCTTTCTATTCGTGATTAGATCTTTCAAGAATTTAGCATATCTTGGCATTCCTGAAATCACATCAATGAAAGGAAGATTTACATTTATCTGTTTAAACATATCCAAGAATTTGGATTGCTCGGCTTCAAGTTTTTCTTTCTTCATTTTACTTGGGTAAGGAAGTGGTGGTTGGTATGGTTTAACATAAGGTTTATCCTTAACTGTGTTATCTTCATTAACCTTTTCAACTACCGGTTCTTTTTCCTTATCTTGATCAGGTTGTGGTTCTTGTGGAGTAGGAATAGTTTCATCAGAAGTTACAGGTATTTCAGGTGGTTTAAGTGTTGTACCACTTCTTGTGGTAATAGCTTTAGCTGTTTCATTCCGGGGGTTAGCATTTGTATCGCTAGGTAGACTTCCCGGTTTTCTTTCACCTATTAACCTTGCTAGGTTACTCACTTCTTGTTCTAGATTTTGAATAGAAGCTTGTTGATTTCTAAATGCTTGAGCATTTTGTTCATTGGTTTGTTTCTGAGATGTGAAAAACTGTGTTTGAGTTTCAACTAGCTTCGTCATCATATCTTCTAAATTTGGCTTTTTATCATCGGTTTGTTGTGGTGGTTTGTTTTGAAAATTCGGTCTTTGCTGATTGTAAGTATTATTGGATACTTGTTGATTGCTAGGACCTTGTTGGTTATTGTATGGAATATTTCGGTTATAATTCTGGTTTTGATTGTAAATCGGTCTTGGCGGTTGATAATTATTCTGATAATTATTTCCAGGCCTTTGGTTTATGTATGAAATATTCTCTCTTTGTTCCATTGTTAATTCAATACTGAGACAATCTTTTGTCAAATGTGGTCCTCCACACTGCTCACAACTAATTCGTATTGCATGAATATCTTTAGTCATCTTTTCCATTCGTCTCTCGAAAGCATCTATCTTTGCCGAAATAGAATCTAAGTCATGGCTAGAATCGGCTCTAGCCGCTTTAGATGATCTAACGATGTCTTTTTCTTGATGCCACTCATGTGAGTGGGAAGCAGTATTATCAATAATTTTGTAAGCATCAGTTTCGGTTTTCTTCATAATAGAACCACCAGCTGCTATATCTATGTCTTTTCTTGTAGTGATGTCGCATCCTCGGTAGAATATTTGTACTATTTGACAGGTGTCTAAACCATGTTGCGGACATCCTCTTAATAACTTTCCATATCTTGTCCACGCCTCATATAGAGTTTCATTTGGCTTTTGTGTGAACGTAACAATTTCTGCTTGAAGTCTTACGGCTTTAGATGCAGGAAAGAATTGTTTAAGAAATTTGTCAATTAAAACGTCCCATGTATCGATCGCCCCTTCAGGTAACGATTCCAACCAATCTTTGGCTTCTCCCTTTAAAGTCCAGGGAAATAACATGAGATATATCTGTTCATCCTCCACTTCTCGTATTTTAAATAGTGTGCAGATCCTATTAAAGGTACGTAGATGTTCATTTGGATCTTCCTTCGGCGCACCACTAAATTGGCATTGATTAGTCACCATGTGTAGAATTTGTCCTTTGATTTCATAATCTGGCGCATTAATGTCTGGATGAGTAATTGCGTGACCTTGGCCAGTGCGTTTAGCTCTCATTCGGTCTTCCATACTTAAAGGTTCCAGATTCTCCATAATTGAATTTGTTGACTCGGTATCACTAGATGATTCTGATTTAATGGTTCGTTCCTCAACAATCTCTGTTTGAATGATTGGTGGTTCCGGAGGAAAGTTTAGTGGTTCAGGATCTATGAACCGTTCCTGAATATTTTCCGGATTCTCAATTGTGAGGTTTGTTTCAAAAACTGGATTATCGGAAATTTGAACTGAAGTACTTGGTCGACTGGATGACGATTCTAAAGAAAAATCAACGGCGGTTATATTTGTTAAACGATGTCTTGATCGAGTTACAGGTGGTGAACGTACAAAAGGTGATGAACGTCTTGCTCGGTGCATTCACTGAATATCCTATTAGTTTTAAAAAGGAAAGAAAAATTATAATAAGTTATCCAATCAATAGACTTTTCTGATTTTGCCCACGTTTCGAATAGCCAAAAGATGCAGCAGAGGGGCAGGATTCGTTTGGTCTCAATATAATTGAGGACTGTTTGGCTCCAATAACCCGGTCCACGTACAAATCCAACTATTACTACGAACCAGAAAATTTTGATGTCTATTAATTTAACCACTTAAAATAAATTTTCGTAATTTTGAGAAATTTAGATAAGAAGTAGAAAAAAATTCTAAGTCCTAAAAACTAGAATAGCGAGAAATAAGAAAGACAAAGAGTTCGTCGCAAAAGGTCGAAAAAAAAATGGTTGAAAAATAAAAGGTGACGGAAAAATAAAAAAAAACTTATCAAAACTTAAAAATACTTAACTAACCTAACCTTATTACTACAACTAACTTAAAATTATAATCGCAAATTGAAATTACTAATTGGAATGATAATTGATACATAATAAAAGGTCTAAAAATATTAAAGCTTACAGGAAAAAACTAAATCCCAAATGGAAATAACTTAAAAAGAAACTAAAACTTAAAAAGGCGTCGCAAAATTCTAAAGCACCTAAATCTTAGTTTAAAGAAAAAGCACTTAAGGAATTCTACGGCAAAGCCTAAAAATCTAGGAGTAAAAATAACTATAGCAAAAACTAAGTTTAAAATTAAATATGAGCTAAAAAAATACAAATATTACGTTACAACGATTAAAAAGGTACAAAATATAAAAATATACAAAAAGTTGTAAAAAGTACAATTTTTATAAAAATATTATTTTTATATTATTTATTTAATAAAACTACTAATTTTACAAATTAATTAAACTAATTAAAACTAAATACAACAAATTAAATAAAAAGTAAAAATAAAACTAAAACTAATAATAATAATAATAATAATTAGGTTTTAATAATAATTAATTAATAATAACCGTAATTAATGCAGGTTTAGGGCTTCCTGTCGCCTGTCAGAAGGTCTCCGCGAGTCGCGGCAATTAAAGAAGAAAACCCCGCGAGTCGCGGGGTTCAGAAATTCTGTTGACAGGTTTGAAATTTTTACGCGTTTTCTTTATTTTTTTTTTTTATTTTATGTTTTCTGTTTTCTTAAATAAATAAAAGATTTTAAAATAAAACTTATATTTTTATAAACTAAAATAGAAATAAAGAAACTTATAAAACTTAAATATTTAACAAAATCTTAAAAATACTAATATTTTTGTTTTTTTATTTTTTTATTTTTCGAATTTTTAAAACGTATTTTTACAAAAACGACTTTTAATAAAAGTAACTAAAAATCTTTTTTTTTTATATTAGCGTTGCGCTTCCGGCTTTTAAGATAGTTCCCCGGCAGCGGCGCCAAAAATACTTGATGTGAAGCGAGGTGTATATAAAATAGTATTATTTTTAGTGCGAAAATACTATTAAATACGATACAATTTTACACAAGATATTTATTTATTTATAGAATGGATATACTTAAACCTTGCTACAACACTTATAGGCAGTGTACCTAATCGTACAGTAGTGTAGTTTTTAGTAAGTCCGGTTCGTTCCACAGGGAAATCTTTAAACAAAAGCTCAACGCTATATTAGTTTACTTTTATAAAAATACAAATATATATATATAGGTAATATTATTATTATAAAGGGGGGTTTTTACCGTTTAATGACCGGTTTGTCGATTTTAAGACTTTAGTCGCAGTTAAAACCTAATGTAAAATATAAAATAAATACAAGACTTAAATTAAAGCGTAAAGTAAATAACAATAATGAAATTGCGAATAATAAAAATGCGATATAATAAAATTGCGATAATTAAAAAGTACGATAATTAAAAGTGCGATAACAATAAATAAAAGTGCGATAATTAGAAGTGCAATTAAATATAAAATAAAGGAAATTAAATATGAAATAAAAGAATTATGCTTATTTAAACTTCCGTAATCATGATGTTTGACGTGTTGATTTTAGTTTTATGCCCATGGGTTAATTGTCCTTTGTCCTGGATTATTCAATATGTCCGTCTGGTTTTTGTCCATAACAGTCCATCAGTCATAAATATAAATTGCAAGTGTCCTTGTCAAATTATTATTATACCCGAAGTTAAATATTCCAACTAATTGGGGATTCGAATTGTAACAAGGTTTTAATACTTTGTTTAATGAATACACCAGGTTATCGACTGCGTGTAAACCAAGGTTTTACTACTTTGTTAACAATTACACCAATTACCCTTGAATGTAATTTCACCCCTGTTTTAATTATTCTAGTGGCTATTAATCCATTCCCGTGTCCGGTTAAATGAACGATTATTCGTACATATAAATACCCCGCCCATCGTGTCCGATCGAGTGTATATGGTAATTTATAAGGACGCCCAATTGTAAATCTTTATATTAACATTAACAAACTTTCATTTAGTTAAACAAATATAAATCCCATTAATAGCCCATAGTCTAATTTCCACAAGTGTCGTTCTTTTGTCCAAACCCCAATTATGGTACAAAGCCCAATTACCCAATTTTAGTAATTAGCCCAACATCATGATTACTTCGTTTTAAATAAACATAATAATAACTTAGCTACGAGACATTAATGTAAAAAGGTTGAACATAACTTACAAGGATTAAAAATAGCGTAGCGTTACACGGACAGAATTTCGACTTACACCCTTACAACATTCGCTAACATACCCTTATTATTAGGATTTAAAATTAAAATTAAAATTAAAATATAAATTATATATATATATATATATATCGTATATATTGAGAGATATAGAGAAATAGAATATGAAATTTGATCAGAATTCGGTTTGCTTTATAGCCAGAAGTGAAATTTGGGGCTCCGCGACTCGCGGCAAAATGCCCTTAAAACTCCGCGAGTCGCGGAGTATGTATTTACAGCTCACACCCTTGGAGTTTCTCTGCCGACGGTTTTATATATATAAATATAATATATATATAATTAATATAATTAATTATATATTATATTATATTTATATACATAGTTAACTTGTAATTTTTAGTCCGTTGCGTCGAGCGTTAAGAGTTGACTCTAGTCCCGGTTCCGGATTTTCGAACGTCCTTGCGTACAATTTTATATTTTGTACTTTGCGTTTTGAATCTTGTACTCTTGTGATTTCGAGACGTTTCTTATCAATAATTGGAACCTTTTCGATTGTCTTTTGTACTTTTGAGCTTTTTGGTCGTTTGCGTCTTCAATTCGTCGAATCTGTCTTTTGTCTTCACCTTTTATTATTTAAACGAATATCACTTGTAAATAGAACAATTGCAACTAAAAGCTTGTCTTTCTTGAGGAATAATGCTATGAAATATATGTTCGTTTTTAGCATTATCAGTAGTCCTGGTAATTCTTTCAGAAATACGTCGGAAAATTATTTTGCGACGGGAACATCACTGATGTTCTTTTCTTCAGGTTTGACTTCTTCGATGTGTGCTAGAATGACATAGCAACCTTTTTTTATTAGTTTTTGCGCCTTCAAACTACTAATAAGATTTAACTTCGCGTTGTTCTTTTCTCCGTACACCATTAAAGGTTTTCTTTTTTCGCGCATAATGCGAATCACATTTTTGTAACAAACGACCTCTGCTCTCACCTTTTTCAACCATTCCATGCCAATTATTATATCAAAACTCCTTAACTCGACTGGTATTAAGTCAATCTTAAATGTTTTGTCAACCAGTTTAATTTCTCTATCCTGACATACTTTATCTGCTGTAATTAGTTTACCGTTTGCTAATTCGAGTAAAAATTTATTATCCAAAGGCATTAATGGACAATTTAATTTGGCACAAAAATCTCTACTCATATAGCTTCTATCCGCACCCGAATCAAATAAAACATAAGCAGATTTATCGTCAATAAGAAACGTACCCGTAACAAGCTTCGGGTCTTCATGCGCTTCTGCAGAATTAATGTTGAAGACTCGTCCACGACCTTGCCCATTATTATTCCCTTGATTAGGGCATGCTTTGCTGAAATGGCCCGACTTTCCGCATCCGTAACAAATAATGGAATTAGTTGTTCTGTTATTTTTATATGCCTTTGGTCCATAGACATCACACTTCGTTACACTATGTCTGGTTCTGTTACACTTGGTACACACTACTACACAGAACTTATCTAGATGATACCCTCCACACCTTAGACATTTATTGTTCTGATTGTTATTGCCATTGTTGTTATTGATTTGGTTGTTGTTGAGATTGTTATTGTTGTTAGGACGGTTATTGTGGTTGTTGTTATTGTTGGGATAGTTGTTGTTGCATTTGTTTTTGAGAAA